>NW_004444050.1:2535865-2560849 GCF_000243295.1 Trichechus manatus latirostris | reverse complement strand
GCAATGACTATGAAGATGGTACAGGACCAGGCAGCATTTCATTCTGTTGTACATGGGGTCGCCATGAGTCGGATCCAATTCAATGGCAGCTAACAAAAACAAGCCCTGAAACCTATCTCTCCCAAAGTTCTGGGTTTTTCTTTCTGCCACTAAAATTGGCCTCAAGAGTTTAGAGATGTTTTGTCTCAAACTCTATCACTTTTCCTTCTAACCCAGTGGATTGCAAAATGGAGCTCTTCTTCTGAATTGACAGCTGAACATGAATACCTTCCCCCTTGATATTTTATATATCATGTCAACTTTACATTTGGATAAAATGCATAATACAAATTTACAAAACTGGTATTTCAT
The DNA here is from genome assembly GCF_000243295.1 of Trichechus manatus latirostris. Lineage (NCBI taxonomy): Eukaryota > Metazoa > Chordata > Mammalia > Sirenia > Trichechidae > Trichechus > Trichechus manatus. The sequence continues at coordinate 2,560,498 of NW_004444050.1, read as the reverse complement.
GATGTATCATCTGAAAGATGAGGCAGTCTTTAACTCTGATCAGTAACTCTGAATAATAACTTTCCCTGGCTCATTCTTATATAAAATACCTTGACTCTCACCTCAGTTATAACAGACTACGTGATCTTGGGCAAGGCACTCCTACAAAGTCCTTCAAAATTGACCCCCTTTTTGTGCCACACTCCCAAACACTATTCTAGCCAAATAAGATTACCCCAGGTCCACAAATATCATTTTCATAGTTTTGGTTTGAAAGTCCCTCTGCCTCTTGTCTGTCTGGCAAATTCAGAGTCAACCTTCAAGACTGTCCTAAAAAGTCTTCTTCTATGGAGCTCTCCCTGACTCCATCCTCTTTACTATCCTCAGGGAGAAGAGAAAGCATCTTCTCTCTTCCCTTGGTTTATTATTTATTCTCTGTACGAGAGATTATCTGATTTCAAATGAGTGGCTCAATGATTGGTTTAGATCTTACATGTCCTGTTAGGTGTCACCCAGATCTTTCTTTCTGGGTAAATATAGCATTCATTTATTTAAACTACATAAATTGTGCTTAGTAAGTTTCAGGATTTTTGCTTGGCTGGGCTTAGGCTAAGATGAAAAAGACCTAGTTCCTGCTAATATGGAGATCACCGTTTAGTAGAAGATGAGTAAACAAGCAAGTGAATGAAAAATTATAATACGATGAGGCAAGTGCTAGGATAGAAAGAAGCAAAAGGTCCTGTGAATTAGGAGTTGGAGGTTACTAAGAGTTACCAAGAGTTCCCTGTTGAACCCAAGAGGCTAAAGACAGAACTCTGATAAATATCTAAACTTTAAATAATTTAATCTAAATTTTAATAAATATCTAAATGTAGAAGGAGTAAGTCCCCAAGAAGAGTGGTCAGGAGAAAGGAAAAAGGGGCTCCTAAGCCTCATCCTCAAGGTGAGGACAGAGGGGCAGAAGGAGCATCAGGCTAATCGCTGAGAACCGGATAGAAAGAGCGCACTATGGGACCCAGACATAGCTCAGTGTGAACACACCACAGATAGCAGGAGGACAGGGAAAGAGACATGGCCAGAGAAGACAGGGGCTGATCACAGTGAGCAAGACAAGGATTTGGAGTTGATTGTTCTGAAAGATTGAAATCAGATAGATGAGTGACTCCATCCCATGTGTACCTGAAGATTGACTGGAAGTGAGGAGACCTTTTACACAACATGTGAGAAATGATGAAGGGCTAAAGTCAGGCAGTGGGACTGAAGAAAAGGGGCAAATCCAAGGAAGCTATTTTAAAAGTTCTCTCTACATAATTTAATGACAGGTTGAACGTGGGGGATAAGAGAGAGCCAGGTCAAGGGTGACTTCCATGTTTCTGACATCAGTGCCTGGTATAGCTGAGATAGAGGAGGAGGAGCAGGTTCAGGGGGTGGGAGAAGGGACAGTGATTCAAGGAGGAATTTCCAGAAGAAAGACGACTATGTGTGTCTGGCATATAGTAGAGACAATTGAACTGAAGATAAGTACTTAGTAGTGATCAATATATATGTGGTAGCTGACTTCCATTGAGAATCAGAAGAAAGATACATAAATGAGAAGTAGGTCTTGTAAGTTATGACTATAATGGGAATCTATTGAGAGATATTCAGAAACCAGAATCCAAATCTCTGTCTTGCCATAATCTTTCCCAAGCCCCACTCCTGGTCCCCCATTACAAATTCTTCAAGGAAATACATTCTCAGAGATCAAGAACAAAGACCAAGTCAAAGTACATGCTTTACCACTATAACCCGTCACCACTGTATCTTCACCCCTATAGAAAGTCCCTTGGTGAGCAAGACTATACCATCCATGCTCTATGCACCATTTTCTAATACCAGAGGCAGACATAAAGGCAACTATAAGGGATAAAAAGGCAAATATAAAGTAAGCTGAGAAGGCTTCTTAGTCCATTTGTCCAAAACCCAAACACTATCACAGTCTTCTGTATTTTACTACTCTAGAGTCAAAGAAAATCATGTCAAAGGAGAAGCAAATAAAGAGGAAAAAGCAAGGGTTTCTGTATCGTCTAGAGTATAGAGACTGCCTAATCCAGGCACCAAGGTATTCTCAGGATAAGGCGATTCCCAGGATGGGCCCCAAATGCATATTACACCCGCCTCACGGAGGAAAACAGGGATTGTATAAGGATAATAATCAAGAGATAGATAGAGAATTCCTGCACCTGGACCTAATAAACGTCATTCCCCTTGATCCCACTTAATCATTCCCGTTCCTTGGGGATGAATTTAGGAGTTGGAGGTTACTAAGTATTGCTGAGAGCTCCCCATTGAACCCAAAAGGCTAAAGACAGAACCCTGATATCTAAATTATAAAGACTGACCGAACAAGAGGAACTTTTAAGGAAGTGCCTGAAAAAGAAGACTAAAAAATTAGGAGAGAGTAGACATTTCTAGAAGTCAATAAGAGGATAGAATTTCGAAAGGGCAAGTAGTTAGTATAACAACTAGAAGAGTCAAAAGTGGCCTCAGAGAAAATGGTTTTCAGTAGAGTCCTTACCCCTTAGGGCAGGGCCTAAGAAGCACAACTCTCGTGTAAGCTAAGATTCTCATGGATAACAGAATGAATTGAGACTTCTACTTTAACTTGACAGCTTGCTGTCAGTCTTTAGAACTGACTTATGGCCAAGTTAAAATGGAATTCTCAGCTAAGAAAGAAGGTACCTCAATAATATTGTCTTTGCTTTGTTGGTGTCCAGGGGACTCATTTGAGTTTCTGACCACCAAACTGTTGTCCAGATGGTGAAGTATCACAACAGTGTCATACTAGTTTTTGTTGAGCTTCGCACTGACACATTCTCCTGTCCTGTTTACCAACTGGACAAGTATGAAGAAGTGTTTCTTTGGGAGTATAAATGAGTAAACTTTTATGTTAAACCTTTTAGGTTAAACCTTACTCTAAACAAAGAGGGGAAGATAAAGCCAATGCCAACTTAAACTCCCACACACATGTGTACCAAAAAAAAACCACCAAACCCATTGCCATCGAGTCGATTCTGACTCATAGCAAAGACAAAGAACAAATAGCACCATCTGGAATTGGATTAAAATAAAATACCTAACACTAAAGTTATACTAGTATTAATTTTGTTGGATGATTTGAGTCCTGGATTCAAGTCCTGACTGTGCTACTTACCAGCCATGGATCTTCGGCAAGTTATTTAATCTCTCTTAGATTCAATTTCCTTTTTTATAAAATGGAATGATAATAATGATACTTAGTTCATAGAATTGTAGAATGAGACATGAGAACACATATAAACCACATATCATGATTCCTGGCACAAAGAAAGGGCTCAATAAATGTCATGTATTATAATTACTATGGCACTTCAGAACCTGACAGGGCCTCCAACTTTTCCCTCACAGAAACAATTACTATAATAAAGTATTCACAGAATTTTAGGTCCCAAATTAACTTCTAATTGACAACACTTTTGAAAATATAATAAAATAAGGTGAAAACATTCAAGCTGTAAGACAATTAGAGGATGCTGTGAATATATTGGCCCCACATCTATTCGGGTCCCCTTCTAGTTAGCAAGAGACTGGAGAATTCAAAAATTAGGAAAAAATATTCCAAGACACTCTTATAACTAAGGTTTCAGGGAAGATTTAGGTTCTACCAATCTAGATGAACTAGCATGAAATGTTGACTTAGATTGGAGAGGCACATGGAGAGAGAAGTAGAATGTGGAATGTTCTACTTCCTGCCAGAGATTGTGTGCTTCCTGAATCAGGTTCTTCCTGACTTAGCAGCCACTGTTGCTGTCTTGAGGGCAGCAGAGGAGGCTTTGCAATCAGAGAAAGCAGCCAACAGCTTCCTTATCATCATCTTCCTTCAGAGGTAGTAGCACCTTTTTTGAGCACAGCAGAGGTGGAAAGATTCTGAGGGCTTGTGTTGTATATGGAAGGTCCACCTTCCTTTCCAGCTCTTCCAACAATTTTTAAGTACCAAATCCCCTGTATTAAATTACTGTCTACTGTCATGGATTGAACTGTGTCCCACAAAAATATCTGTCAACTTGACTAGGCCATGACTCCCAGTATTGTGTGGTTGTCCACCATTTTGTCATCTGATGTGATTTTTCTATGTGTTGTAAATCGTATCTATATGATGTGAAAGAGGTGGGATTAGAGGCAGTTATGTTAATGAGGCAGGACTCAACCTACAAGATTAAGTTGTGTCTTAAACCAATCTTTTTTGAGATATAAAAGAGAGAAGCCAGCAGAAAGATGTGGGGTGGTGGGGAATCTCATACCACCAAGAAAGTAGCGCCAGGAGCAGAGCACCTCCTTTGGACCTGGGGTCCCTGTGCCTGAGAAGTTCCTAGTCTAGAGGAAGATTATGACAAGAACCTTCCTCCAGAGCCAACAGAGAGAGAAAGGCTTTCCCTGGAGCTGACACCCTAAATTTGGACTTCTAGCCTACTAGACTGTGAAAAAATAAACTTCTGTTTGTTGAAGCCATCTGCTTGTATTTCTGTTATAGCAGCACTAGATAACTAAGACATCTACTTAAACTAACTGTAGTGGGTTCTGTTATCTGCAATAGAATCCTGACCCATGCAGACAAGTAGAGTAACTTTGGCTTTGTACAGGGGTCCAGTTACTACTCAGTCAATTCAGACATACTTGAGATGCCTGTGTAAGGATCATATATGCTAATTGCCATTGTATGAATGCCTTCTTCCACTTCCGAACCCACAGAAAGGAGTTTTACAAGACAACTTTCTATAAAGAAATGGCATTATTCTGTATGTGCATGGGATTAGGAAGGGGAAGGAAGAGAAGGTGGAAGGACAGAGGTATTTCAGAGGTAGAGAAGGAGCAGAAGCAGCAATTTATATATACTGGTTGTCTATAATGTAGCTATTTGAAAGATGTTGTTGTTGTTGTTAGGTGCCATTGAGTTGGTTTTGACTCATAGCGACCCTATGTACAACAGAATGAAACACTGCCTGGTCCTGCGCCATCCTCAAAATCATTGCTGTGTTTGAGCCCATTGTTGTAGCCAATGTCCATCCATCTCATCGAAGGCCTTCCTCTTTTTCACTGACCTCTACCTTACCAAGCATGTTGTCCTTCTCCAGGGACTAGTCCCTCCTGATAACATGTTCAAAGTACATGAGATGAAGTCTTGCCATTTTTGCTTCCAAGGAGCACTCTGGCTATATTTTACAAGACAGACTTGTTCGTTCTTCTGGTAGTCCATGGTATAGTCAATATTCTTCACCAACACCATAATTCAAAGGCATCAGTTCTTCAGTCTTCCATATTCATTGATTAACCTTCCCATGCGTATGAGGCAACTGAAAATATCATGGCTTGGGTCAGGCACACCTTAGTCCTCAAAGTGACATCTTTGCTTTTCAACACTTTAAAGAGGTTTTTTGCACAAGATTTGCCCAATGCAATACATCATTTGATATCTTGACTGCTGCTTCCATAGGCATTGATTGTGGATCCATGGAAAACAAAATCCTTGAAAACGTCCATATATTCTCCATTTATCATGATGTTGTTTATTGGTCCAGTTGTGAGGATTTTTGTTTTCTTCATGTTGAGGTATAATCCATACTGAAGGCTGTAGTCTTTGATCTTCATCAGTAAGTGCTTCAAGTCCTCTTTGCTTTCAGCAAGTAAGGTTGTATCATCTGCATATCAACAGTGGTTAATGAGTCTTCCTCCAATCCTGATGCTGTGTTCTTCTTCACATAGTCCAGCTTCTTGGATTATTTGCTTAGCATACAGATTAAATAAGTATGTGAAAGAATACAACCCTGATGCACAGCTTTCCTGATTTTAAAGCACGCAGTATCCACTTGTCCTGTTTGAACGACTGCCTCTTGGTCTATGTACAGGTTCTGCATGAGCACAATTAATTGGTCTGGAATTTCCATTCTTCGCAATATTATCCATAATTTGTTATGATCACACAGTCAAATGCCTTAGTATAATCAATAAAACACAGGTAAACATCTTTCTGGCATTCTCTGCTTTCAGCCAAGATCCATCTGACATCAGCAATCATATCCCTCATTCCACACTCTCTTCTGAATCCGGCTTGAATTTCTGGCAGTTCCCTGCCAATGTACTGCTGCAAATGTTTTTGAATTATCTTTAGCAAAAATTTTACTTGCATGTGATATTAATGTTATTGTTTGATGATCCCCATTCTGTTGGATTACCTTTCTTTGGAAAGGGCATGAATATGGATCTCTTTCAGTCAGTTGGCAAGGTAACTGTCTTCCGAATTTCTTGGCATAGATGGATGAACACCTCCAGCACTGCATATCTTCTGTTCAGCACTTTTACTCCATCATTTCTTCCATTCACTTTAGCTGCTCTACATTCAAGAGCAAGGTTCACAGTCTCCTCTGACATTCAGTTTAGTCTTTTCTTTCTTTCTCCTCTTTTTAATTACCTTTCGCTTTCTTTATGTATGATGTGTCTATCAGTTTGTTGTACTGTGGTAGTTTGCGTATGGCTGTGATGCTGGAAGCTATGTCACCAGTGTTTCAAATTCCAGCAGGGTCACCCATGGTGGACAGGTTTCAGCTGAGCTTCCAGACTAAGGCAGACTAGGTTGGAAGGCACTCAAAATACGACTGGGGAAGAGCTGCCTCCTCAAAGTAGAGTCGATCTTAACGACATGGCTTCAGTAAAGCTTTCGAGACCTTCATTTGTTGGTGTGGCACTACTCAAAATTAGAAGAAACAGCTGCAAACATCTATTAATAATCAGAATGTGAAATGTAGGAAGTATGAATCTAGGACCATTGGAAGTTGTCAAAAATGAAATGCAACACATAAAGATCAATATTCTAGGCATTAGTGAGCTGAAATGGACTGGTACTGGCCATTTTGAATCAGACAATCATATGGTCTACTATGCGGGTAATGACAAATTGAAGAGGAATGGCGCTGCATTCATTGTCAAAAAGAATATTTCAAGATCTATCCTGAAGTACAGCGTTGTCAGTGATAGGATAATACCCATATGCCTACAAGGAAGACCAGTTAATATGACTATTATTCAAATTTACACACCAACCACTAATGCCAAAGATGAGGAAATTGAAGATTTTTACCAATTTCTGCAATCTGAAATTGATCAAACATGCAATCAAGATTCATTGATGACTACTGGTGACTGGAATACAAAAGTTGGAAACAAAGAAGAAAGATTGGTAGCTGGAAAATATGTCCTTGGTACTAGAAATAATGTCGTAGATTGCATGATAGAATTTTGCAAGACCAATGACTTCTTCACTGCAACTACCTTTTTTCAACAACATCAACGGTGACTATACACATGAACCTCACTGGATGGAAAATACAGGAAATAAATCAACTACATATGTGGAAGGAGATGATGGAAAAGCTCAATATCATCAGTCAGAACAAGGCCAGGGGCTGACTGTGTAAGGACCATCAATTGCTCATATGCAAATTCAAGTTGAAGCTGAATAAAAGTAAAATTTGAAAGACAAGCTTTCTAAAAACAACAAGCCAAACCAGTTGCTGTCAGGTTGACTCTGGCTCATGGTGACTCCATGTGTGTCAGAATGAACTGTGCCCCATAGGGTTTTTCATAGCTGATTTCTCAGAAGTAGATAGATCACCAGGTCTTTTTTCTGAGGTGTCTCTGGGTGGTCTCAAGCCTCCAACCTTTCAGTTAGCAGCTGAGCATGTTAACCTTTGCACCACCCAGGGGCTCCAGAGATGCATTATCTGTAGGAAAATACCACTTAAGAAACTTTTGAAAAGTCAAGTTTCTTGGATTCCATCCCAGGGTAACTCAATCAGAACCTGTGAAGGGTGAGGCATTGGCATCTGGCAATTTTTGATGGGTAGCGGGAACCCATGCTGTACAATAAGTATTTTTTAATAGAAAGTAAATGTCAAAGCTTTTATTGCTATTCGCTTTCAGAAATAACTTAAAACCTGAAAGGAGAAATATCACTTTATCTTGGACACACGTTTCCTTTTAGCTCCAGTTATTGATGTTAAGAAGAAAGGAACAGGATGCACTGTCAGGTGAAATCTCTCTCTGCAAGATGATAGGAATCCTTGGGTGTGCTCTCAGCCCTAGCTAGAGGGCCTCATGTGGATGCCCCACCTGGCAGGAACCACCAATTAGGGGAAATAAAATGGCATACTTGGATGATTGAATCATATATGCGTAATCAGCAGTTCTAGCCACATATATTGTCGAGATATTGTGCTTACGGTTATTGGGAGGACATATTTGTCAAATCACTGAATCGGTGCTAAAAGGACACACAGTAAGATGTAGAATCAGGAGAAACAGGTTCTGACTCTGACTCAATGGCAACTGGGTTTGATTTGTGTTTTTGGAATACCTATCTTTCAAACGGAAACCCTGGTGGTGTAGTGGTTAAGAGCTAAGGCTGCTACCTAAATGGTCTGCAGTTCAAATCCACCAGGCACTCCTTGGAAACCCTATGGGGCAGTTCTACTTTGTCCTACAGGGTCGCTATGAGTTGAAATTGACTCAATGGTAATTTTTTTATCTTTCAAATAGCTACATTATAGACAATCATTACATACAACTCGCTGTTTCTGCTCCTTCGCTACCTCTGAAATACCTCTGTCCTTCCATCTTCTCTTCCTTCCCCATCTCAATTCCAATCAGGTCTGTCTGACTCCAAGGCCCCTTTCACCACAAGCTTTCTCAACATTGTTTAAAAAATAATAATAATAGTGAATGCTTACTTAGCATACTGCATTTAGAAATACAGAAGTCTGAATATACAGTAAACATGACTTAAAGTTAAGCACAGTTCTTTCCTGTATACTGGAAAAACATATGTTCCCAGAAGAGAGCTGAAAAGAGCTGCACCCCTGGAACTTTATGAGAGTTTCCCAGGAGGCAGGAGATTGACATGGAATCTGGGGAACTTCCTGAGGGGAGCAGTAAGTGCCAGAAGACATGCTGAAACAGTTAGGAGAAGAAGTATCCTTTTGACCAACCACTAGCAGGCTGGATAGTCTAGTAGAATAGTTGAGAGCCTGGAACGTAGAGACATCCAGTTTAGGGCCCCATCTCCACTGCACCACTCTCTAACTCTGTGACTTTGGGCAATTTCTTAACCTCTTTCATTAGTAAAAAGGAAATACAAATACATACTTTGCAAAGATGCAAAATTTCAGTTAATAAAGATTGTAAAGTGCTTGGCACAGTATCTGGTGTGACTGTTTAAGAAATTATATTTCTCTCTCTAAATATTAATTGTTTAAGTGCCACATAAGGAAAAGGGCAAGTTGTTTACCTGCCCTTCACACAGGCCTCTTGATCGTGCTTCAGCAAGGGTTTAAGTTAGTCTCTGGTTCTGCTAGGTAATCAGCCTGGTTATAGTCCTTCAATAGGGCTATACAGTGTTAATGTAGCTGGAGGAACATTCACCTAGGTAGCTTGTACCAAAGTGTCTCTTGGAGACAACATAGTCTTTGTTTAGAAAAATGCCCTAATAAATTGCTTGTAGTGGAAAGTGTAAGATTCTGGAGACAAGGTTAAGAAGAAGGAACAAGCAAAGCCTAGCTAAAAAAATGAATAGGAATTTAGAATTGAAGGAAGGCAAACTAGAGGACAATGAGAGAGAGGAAGGGGAGGGGGGTGGAAGCAGAAAAGGAGAAGGGGAAGGAGGATAGGAGCAGGAGCGGGGGAGTGTGGGAGGAGGAAGAGGAAGAGGAGGGGGAAGGGGAAGTAGACAGGAAATGAGAAGAGAGGCAGAGGGGCTGGACCTGGTGTGGCAGAGAAATGTGCTCAATAACAAATTCCTGGCTTAAGAATTTTTAAGAACAAGTGTGCCTAATATTCTATCCTGAATGTTTTGCTGTTGTATAAACCTTCTCTTGTTGCCTGCTGAACGGTTCCTTGTGGGAGTAGATTGAGTTCCTTGAGTGAATAAAGGGTGGCTGTCGGGGGTGCAATCAAGGAAAAGGATTGAGTTCCACATCTAGGTCAGCACGGAGCACAGAGAAAAACGCAGCTGTGGGAAGCTAGACACAGAGCGGTCAAGAGTTCATCAGGAAGAACTGGCCATGAGAAAAGGTCTGCGAATGGGTAGGAATCTGAGGGATGGCATTGGAACCTTCCAGGAGATATGAAATGGGAATTGAGGCCATTTTATTTAAATCTCAAAGGACAGCGTGACCTCAGAGACAAGGGTGACCTCAGCTCACACTGAATTACATTAGCATTTCCAGATCAGGGGGCAAAAGATAACAATGCACTGTGATAAGTGGGACTGTATAAGGCAGTAATTTTCAAAGCTTGTTTGTTTTTTTAGCAGAGAAGCTTTTTCTCCAAAATGAAACCTTACTTGGAAGTTCAATGTGAAAATAGATAAAAGAATATCTGCTTAGCTTGGTGTGTGTGTGTGTGTGTGTGTGTGTGTGTGTGTGTGTGATAGAGGGAGGGGGAGCCCAGCCTACTTGCTTACTCCACTCACCACTTTCCTCTAACTCATCAAGCAGTTCTACCTGTAATAGGGGTCTAACTGTCACAGTTTAAAGCCACATATAAGGTACATTTGGATGTTTTTCAAAGAGAGAACTCATTAGTTAAACATGAAAGGTCTCGAATCAGACTGCCTTTGTTCATTGTGAGTCCAGGCAAATTAATGAGTTTTTGTTCTTTATCCCCGTTGTTGCTGTTGTTACTGTTAGCTGCCATCAAGTTGGCTCTGACTCATGGCGACCTTACGTTTAACAGAACAAAACGTTGCCCAGTCCTGTGCCATCTTTGTGATTGTTGGTATGCTAGAGTGCATTGTTGCAGCCATTGCGTCAATCCATCTTATTGAGGGTTTCCTTCATTTTTCCTCGGCCTTCCACTTTACCTAACATGATGTCTTTTTCTAAGCCCATGGATCACAATAGAATATTGTCTTTATCTATAAAGTGGGTATATAAGAAAAAAAGACCTCACAGGATTATTGTGGTGATTAAATCAAAATAACATCCATTGTATAAAGTGCTAGCACAGAATACTCAATAAATGCTAACTATTATTGTTATTTTAGTGTACTTTCTTTGCACAGGAATCATGCAGATGTTAGATTAGTAAACTATTTTCAGTTTGCCAATTACCTATAAGAGATCTTGGTGGAGAAAGAGGAAAGAATGATCTAGAACAAAAGGAAAATACTTGGGAGATAGGCCTGGGGTGCGATCCTCTGGGACTGCTTGAGGCAGACAGAGCTCCCCAGGAGAGGAGAGTGAGGGAGGCACCAGGAGGAATGAAGGTTCTCCATCCCATTAGGGCTGATCCCTCATCAGTCAAACAGAATAGAAGAGTAACCACAGACACCTCTCCAAATCAGAAGGTGTTCATTATAGCACAGAACAGAAACTATTCCATCAACTGTTTAACTCTTAAGTCCATTTGACAGATTCACTAAGAACCATATGCTGACCTTTCTTAGTATCTTAGACCAAGGACTCTTAATTAATATTAACAGAAATAAAGTGGCCAAAATATCAAAACCTAATGTCCCAGAGGAATATGATATCTTGAGGCAGAGGGACATGATATCTTGAGTCACAAGGCAGAAGAAAATACTAATAAGAAGCACATATTCATGACTCAACTTCAGCTTTATTTTAACATGTGGAACCAGCAATTAATAGGAACGTGAAAACTCCTCACAAAACATAATTTCCTCCTATGCCACTTTGCAGAATTCTTGATTACACACTGGGATGTGTGTGTGTGTGTTCCCAAAACTTAAAAGGCAAGTATTATCTGAGTAAAAGATCTTTTAACAAAGTCCAAAAGCTGAAATAGTGCATATTTTCTACAACAAAAAAAAATATATATATATTTCTTGGAATTGAATTGCTTTCAATAAAATCTATTAGCTTAATCATTTTCTAAAAAAGGAGATGTTAAAAAGTAGAGGGAGTATAAAAATGATTTATAGAGGCTCATAAAACAATAAATTGTATTTTGTAGAATGCAGAGAAATGAGAAAGAAGTTTAGCTTTCTTGTATTTACAGTAGCCATGTGCAATCCCGGCCAGAGTCCAGTTCTGCACAATTCACATTGTTCCAAAGCAGCTTGGGTTATTTAGAATTGTGGGGTAAGTATTTGGGGACAAAGTTTGGAATCTTGGGAAGGACTGAAATAAAGTAGCATTGCTGATGCGTTTTTGGAAAGAAATGCAAGGAAGAGTTTGGCAAAACAGTCCCAGTAAGATTCCAGAGTCCCTGGCATGGGGAGCTTGGGCAAATAGAGGAAGAAAGTTAAAAGCCTGAAGTATAATGAAGTGTAGCCTTCCCTTGTGGAACCAAGGAGTGGTTCCATATGCCTTTATTGGCAAGGAAATTTCTAGAAAATCCTGTTATCAAGCATCAGAGAGTTTGGACAGAGATCAAATGAATTGCCCAAGGTCACACACTGTCAGGGCAGACACAGAGTTAGAACTCATAGCCCTGAAGTTTCCAATCTATTGCTTGGCTCCCTAAACCACAAATGCTTGTCAAGAAAAAAGTCTCCCTAGAGCTGAGGCAACACAGCTGGAGAATATTAACCCCAAGGTTTAAACCAAACAGGATTTCAATGGATCACAAATCCAGAACCTGTTTCAGTGTATGCACGGGGCAAGTGGGGGATCACTGAGGAAACAAAACAGTGAGGCTTAATTAGGCAATCAGAAGACTTTCCTGTCACCCCAACAACCCACCACCTTCCAAACACACACACACACACACACTCTATTAGAATTGTAGTTAAACATTATTGGCTGACAAAATTGAAAATACTGGTCTGAAAGAAGGTGTGTGTATGCGTGTGTGTGTGTGTTTTCCTTAAACCCACAAAGGAGACTCTCATTACATCAGTAATTCAGTCTAAGAAGATGAAAGAAAACACAAGGGTAGTTAAGTCTAAAGTCATTAAAAAAGTTCCTTCCATTTTCTGAATAATCACCGTGTATTCCTAGCTTTATGACTTGGTTTTGTAACTTTTCTTGGCCATTAACTCCATTGAGAATTTGATGAAAACTATGGTCCTATCCCAGGGAAGTGCTTATGGACCCATACTCACAATTGTTCTTACTTTTACTTTTCCACATTTTATTCAAACACTCCTTCCCTAATAGAATGTGCTAATCATTGTCCCTTCAGCCTCACCACTCCCACCTCCTTAACTTCATTCTTATTCCCATTCTCTCTACTGTAAAAATGGCTGGTTCCAAAGTCCTCCAAAACACTGCTGGCTACTCTCCTTAAATGCTTTGATTCCCATAGTTAAAGTTTCTTCATTCTTTCTTATTTGACCTTCTTTCTCGACTACTCAATATTCCCCCAGAAAAAACAAAGTGCTTTTCTATCTCTGTGTCTTTGCTTATGCTGTCTTCCCTACTTTCCCTTCGTCTTTACACACTACCATCCTTCCAAGCTCAGCTCAGATGTCAGCTCCTCCATGAAGTCTTCCCTAATGTCTCTGGATAAAAGTGATCTATCTCCTCCTCTGAGCCCCTACAGCATTTTTCTAAATCTCCTTGTTATGCCACTAGTCATTGTCTCCCCTGTAGTGTATGATGAATGACATGGACAGACTGGGAGATTGGTGAGTTGATGGGTGGATGAGTGGATGGATGGAAGGTATATGAACTGTTGAGTGGGCAGATAGAAAACAGGCAGGCAGCATTTCCTAGAGTTATAAGACATATTCTTACCTAGGTTTCTGCATCATGTTAATATATTTACTTGCTCAATGTTTATTCGGAGCCCTGGTGGCACAATGGTTAAGTGCTATGGCTGTTAAGCAAAAGGTCAGCAGTTTGAATCCATCAGTTATGCCTTGGAAACCCTATGGGGCAGTTCTTTTTTGTTCTATAGGGTCACTATGAGTCAGAATCGACACAAGGGCAATGGGTTTTTTTTTTTTTTTTTAATGTATTGTCCATATTCCTCAATCTATGTCTGATCTAGGAGGCAGGCATTGGAAATATTTAATTCAGACTGGATCCCAAGTCCTGTGCAGTCAATGCTTATAGATGACAAAGGGTCAAATATCTTAATTTGTCTCCAACCTGGAGTGTGTGTGTGTGTGTGTATGTATGTGTATATATATATATGTATATATATATATATGTATATAATTTTATTGTTATAAGTACATACATAAGAAAATATTTGCCATTTCAACATTTTTTACGTGTACAATTCAGTGACATTAATTACATTCATCATATCATGCAACCATCACTACTCTCCATGTCCAAATTTTTCCATCATCCTTAACAGAAGCTCAGTGCCTACAAGACAATGACTCACTCTTCCCCCCACCCTACCACGTCTGGTAACCACTAATAAACTTTGGTCTCCATATATTTGTCTATTCTATATATTTCTTGTAAGTGGGATTATACAATATTTGTCCTTTTGTGACTGAACTATTTCACTTAGCATAATGTTTTCAAGGTTCATCAATGTTGTAGCATGTATCAGGACTTCATTTTAGGGCAGAGTAACATTTCATTGTATGCATGTACCACATTTTGTTTATCCATTCATCTGTTGTTTCCAAGGGTTGTTTCCATCCTTTGGTTATTGTGAACAATGCTGCAAGGAATACTGATGTACAAGTATCTGTGCTCCTGCTTTCCATTCTTTTGGGTATATACCTAAGAGCTGAACTGCAGGTTCACATGATAATTCTATATTTAACTTTTTTGAGGAACCACCGAATTGTTTTCCATGGTGGCTGTACCATTTTACAATCCCACCAGCAATGAATGAGGGTTCCAATTTCTCCACTTCCTCTCCAATACCTGTTATTTTTCTTTTTTTCTATCATAGCCGTCTTAGTCGGGAAGAAGTGATATTTCATTGTGGTTTTATTTGCGTTTCCCTAATGACTAATAACATTGAGCATCTTTTCATGTGCTTGTTGGCCATTTGTGTTTCTTCTTGGTGAAATATCTATTCAAGTTTTTGGCCCATTTTTTAAATCAGGTTTTTTGCCTTTTTGTTGTGAAGTTGTAGTTCTTTATGTATCCTGGATTTTAAACCCTTATCAGGCATATAGTTTCCAATTGTTTTTCCCACTTTGTTGATAAAGTCCTTTTATCATTATATAATGTCTTTCTTTGTCTCTTATAACAGATTTTGACTTAAAGCCTATTTTGTCTAATATTAAAATCACCTTGCCAGTTATCTTTTTGTTAATATTTGCATGGAAACAGTAACCATCCTTTCACTTTCAACCTACTTGCATCCTTGTGACTAAAGCGTGTCTCTTGTAGACAGCATTTGGTAGGATCTTTTTTTTTTTTTTAATTCATTTTGCTACTCTCTGCCTTTTAATTGGAGCACTTAGTCCATTTACATTCATGGCAATTACTGTTAAGGAAGAACTTACTTCTGTCATTTTGTTATTTGTTTGTTGTGTATCTATTGCATTCTTTGTCTCTCATTTCCTCCAATATTGCCAGCCAGCTTTTCATTTGTGTTTATTTTTTTGTAATGTGTCCTGTAACATAAATTTATACTTATTTTTATGTATTTGTCATTATAAAGCATGAAGGATATAACCCTTAGAATTATCAAGCAAACATACCTTACAACTTGCCCTTATACTTGTGCATGAAATTACCTTTAGTGGAGATCTTCATTTAGTATGTATAGCTTCGACTGTCCTTTCTTTCTCATCTGTATAACTCCCTTTAGCAATTCTTGTAGGGTCAGTCTAGTGTATATGAACTTTCTCAACATTTTTTTACCTAAGAATGTCTTAATTTTGCCCTCATTCTTGATGGACAATTTTGTTAAATATAGTATTCTTGGCTGACCGTTCTTTTCTTTCAGCAGTTTAAATATGCCATTCCATTGCCTTCTGGCCTGCAAGTTTTGTGAGAAGAAATCAGCCCTTAATTTTATTGGCTACTATTTGCACAGATCTTTTGTATGTGAATATTCACTTCTTTCTTGCTGCTTTCAGGATTCCGTCTTTATCTTTAGTTCTTGAGAGCCTGATTATAACGTGTCTTAGTGTGGATCTCTTAGGGTTTTCCTACTTGGAGTTTGTTGGGCTTCTTGGATTTGTAGATTCACGTTCTTTGTCAGATTTATGAAGTTTTCTGCCATTATTTCTTCAAATATTCTTTTTGTCCCTTTTTACCTCTCATCTCCTTCTGGGATTCCTATGATGCATATGTTAGTTTGCTTGATGGTGCCCTCCATTTCCATTAGGCTATGCTCAGCAATCTTGAGCCTTCTCTCTTGTTGCTCCTTAGCCTCCATAGTTTTGACTACCTTATCTTCTAGATCACCGATTCTTTCTTCTGCCAGCTCAAATCTGTTTTTAAATCTTTCTAATGAGTTTTGTATTTCAACCATTGTGTCTTTCAGCTCCAGTATTTCTGTTTGGCTTCTTTTTATATCTTTTTTTTTTTTTTTTAATATTCTCATTTTGTTCTTGCATCATTTTCCTAATTTCCTTTAGGTCTTTGTCTGTGTTTTCCTTTAACTCTTTGAGCTTATTTAATATTGTTGTATTATGTTCTTCCACTCTGTTCATTATTCAGGTTTCCATAAATATAATATCTCTCCCTTCATCTTGTTCACTTAAATGGGTCATCACTTCCAGTTTCTTTGTGTGCCTTGTGATTTTTTTTTGTTGAAGCCAGAACATTAGAATTTTATAGTTGTTACCTTGATATACTTGTATACAGTGCTTTTGACAGCACAAATTTCTGCAAGAAACTCTTAAGAGGGCATCATCTTCAGACTTTTAGTACCACTTCTTCTTCTTCCTTGTGGTGTCTCCAGCTCAGGCCACACCAAGGTTTCATTTTTTTTTTTTTTTTTTTCAGAAGCTCCCAGACAGATCCAAACACACACACTAATCAATCATATCTCAGGGAGGAACAGCCTTAGTCTCTGGGTTACCATTCCATCCCCTGCTCTGTAAAGGCTCCTGTAGTGGTTCCCAAATCAACCAGAAAGCACACACTGAACAGACCACTCTCAGGTGGGTATAGCTCTTGGTCCTTGGTCACCACCCCTTCTCCTACTCTGTGAGAGCTTGAAGTCTGGTCAGACTACAATTTCAGTCTTTATGGTTAGCTCCAGACTGGTCAGAATATACTTCCTAAATAGTTTGCTAGCAACATCTGCCCTATTAGTTTCAGAGCCAGAGTTTGAGGCCTTTTCCAGAACACAGGAGAGCTGTGTGTTGGCTAGTGGAAAACAGCAGCTGCAGGACCACTAGAGTCGTCCATCTGCCACACCAGGAGGGGGAGGGGCAGAGATGGCAGAAGAAGCACTTTTCCTACTGTATGATTCATTCTTGTCTTTATTCAGTTTGCAGTTCCTTGCTGCAGTTCTTGCTGTCTGAAATGGTTGCCCACCACAGCGTTTTAGTTGTTTTTCTTGGTGTTCTTGCGGAGATGATTGGGATCTTAGATCTACCCACACATCCATCTTCCCAGAATTTATACTTACAAATTTAACATTAACATTTCAGGAGTTCAGAGATCTCTGTAAGCCAAAGGACCCTGGCATGAGAAGCCCTATTTTCAGAGATTTTGTAATGCTCAGAGAAAGCTGTGAATGGTGTTGATTGGTCCACTGGTTTCCAAAGGCCTGTCCATGAGCCAGCTGCCTTGTGGTGATATGGGATGCTTGTTAAAATTACAGATATCTGAATATCTTCCAGAACCTAATGAATCCGAATTTTGGGGGATAGAGGAGTAGGGAAGGTGCCACAGGAATCAATATTTTACCAAATGTCACAGATGATTCTGATACACAGTCAGGTTTGGGAACCACCACTGTTGACAGCTGCTTGGTGATGCTGTTAACTACTTGAAAACTTCTGCAGACTTTCCTCGAATGTATATGGGAAAAGTAAAAGAAGTTGGCAGAGGAGATGTAAGAATAGTAATGATATTTTCCAATCCCAGTTTGAAACCAGTGATCTAACAATGGCAAAAATATTTGAAATCTGGCTCTTTCTAGGGAATCTGGGACATATGGTCACTGTAGATATAAGATGAAAAACGTCTGAGAAATCGCTGCTTTAAAGATAAAATGACCAGATGGTCTACATTAAGCTTGAAAATTTCATCATTTGATTCCACATCCTGCATCCCTGATTTTCCCTTGCCTGCTACCTTCTCCTCACACTACTGAAACACCATTCTTCCTTCTATCATCAGATTTCTCAAAATGCTCCCTGTGTCAAGAAACCTTACTCAAGCCTCTTCTCATCATCCACAGAGCTAATTCAGGCTCCCAGACCAGCTTTTCCTGTTCCCCTTTGCTTATAGTCCAAGGCTGCAGAGATTTAGCCAAGTTCCTTCTCCTTGAGTAGCTACTTCCATGCATTCAACCTTGGGACTCCCTCCTGTAAGCCTCAAGTCAGGGAGCAACCATCTCTAACTAGTTCTAAGAATATCTACACTGGCCCATTTTTATCACTGTTCATTACAAGGAGAAAGAAAGGGAAAACAAGAATAACAAAACATGGGAAAGCTTTCCAATTTACAGCATTCTTACACTTGTGTTCCTTGGGCTTAATTACTGACCTCCTTATGTGTCTTTAGTTTCTTGCTTCCCATTTACTCCTCAACTTACTACAAAAGTAAATGTAATAATAATTATAGTAATGTTGATTATTAACAAAACATAATGTATGCAATAGGATGACTAAAATTACAGACTAATAAATTGTTGTTGCTTACTTCTAGAACTACTTTGCTCACTATTTCAGAAGTAGAAAGGGGTAACAGGTGGCAAACATACTCTTCACTACACTTATCATAGTGGTTTGCCATATGATACATACTTAATAAACAGATACTGAATTAAATCAAAAAAGTTAAAAAACTGATAAATGAAAACCTCATCAAACCATGTCCACTTAAAAATAGAACAAGTATTTCCCAGTGTTTTGCAACCTTGTTCCTCTTGCAACTTAGCTAACAGTGAGTAAAGCAGTTCTATAAATTATTACTAACAATTTATTGGTGTTTGAAATGTTTATTTTTATCATTATCATTATTATTATAACCCCTTATTACATGCTAAGTGCCAGTATTATGTTAAGTGTTGGTATCTATGTTATTGCCTTTAATTTTTCCAAAAATGTTGTGAAGTAGGCATTAGCATCCCCTATTCAACAGAGATGAAAAATGAAGTTCAGAGAGATTAAATATCTCGAGCAAATTCAAGCAAATTAAGTGTGCTTGAACCTGTGGTATGCTGGTAAATGTCTAATAATCAGCTTTCCAGCTGGGGGAGGGGATCCTTGATTTGTAGCATTTGCCAATTTCCATGGTGTAAATGCTCCCACTGAGGGCTTTCAAGCTACCAAGGTGACATCATCTAACACGGAGCTGGGGAGATGTGCACAATCACATCTTGTCAGCTAGGGTATCAGCTCCAGGACACCACTGGCTTAGTGAATCTACGTCAGCCTTATTCTAAAAGCTATACATTTAGTTATCGCAACATTTTCACGAATGTAAGAGTATAGAGATTGAGTGCTGGCCATGTCTCTATCCTGATAGTACCAAACAATTTGTAGAAATCAGCCTCTTTTATCATTCATTGAAAAGGTAAAATATAAAGGAAATCCACCTGCTGCTACAGTGTGAAGTCAGAGTCAAAAGTAAAAACTCTTTGTGGATAATTTTGAAAGCTGTATAGGAAGTAATAATAGCAAGAAAACATCAAATAAATTGTGATAAGTCTACTAATGGAAAATATAACCACGCTTTTGACATGGTGCCTGGTTTCTTTCTACTTAAGATGTTTTCTCTCAAAACCAAATATTATAATGCAATAAAGAAAAATTATACTACCCAATCCTCAACTCTAACACCCAGATTTTATTTAATTCTATTTTTTTCCTTTTGTTTCATTTGAAATCACTCAAATGTCTCTGAAAAGTCACTTTCCAAAACATCCTAGGATTCATCTTCTAGAATAAAAATTATACATCAAGCCAATGTCTACAATACCTGTCTAACCAGTGACTACAATTGAAAGTGAAAGGAGACAACATATCTACATCTAAAAAGATAAGCCTAACTCAACCAAGGAAGCCCTGGTGGTGCAGTGGTTAAGCGTTAACGCTACTACTAACCAAAAGGTCAGCAGTTTGAACTACCAGCCACTCCTTGGAAATCCTATGGGGCAGTTCTACTCTGTCATATAGGGTCATTATGAGTCGGAATCAGCTCGGAAGGCAATGGTTTTGGGTTTTTTTGTGTTTGTTTTGTTTTGGTTTTTTTTTGGTTTAATCTTTCCGGGAGCAGCTAGTGGGTTGAAACCACTGGCCTTTCTGTTAGCAGCTGAACACTTAACCATTGTGCCACTAGGACTCCTTATCGTAATGTTAGGCATCTCTAAAATATGAGAAAGTTCACCTTTGTTCAATGGTAATATTTCTGTCTGTAAGTTCAAACTACTGGCCCTAATTATGCCTCCTACAAGACAGGAAAAAAGCAACTGGGAGAGTATGATATTTAGAAACAGAAAAATTGGTTTAAACTCTTATGTCACCATTAACTAGGTTAGTTAAATCATTTAGATCCTGAGCGTCAGTTTTTTCATCTGCAAAACAGTGACAAGATTATGAAGATCAAATGAGATGATTATGTAAAAATACTTTATAAACTGTAAATTACTGTATAAATAATAAATAATGTGAACTCTAACAATTACTTCTTTTCATTCCCAGCTACCTGTCAGTCTCTAAATTATTTGAAAATAGCTAGCTACCAAATACCATCAATATTCTTTGAAGGAAAAAAATTTCATGTTCAAAAAAACAATGTATCAAGACAGGCTACTATCTTAACTGCCCCTCCTAAATGTTCCAGTTTGTTAATGATAACCATGTTATTTGGTCATGCACAATGTGACAGAGTAGTATGGATACCACTTTTATGGTATACATCTCATGAACATAGGCACTGACCGCCTTTGTCTGAACTATCTTTTCAAGGATGTTTGTATACCGAACAAAGCCTTGTAAGATGGAGATGGTGTCTCCCTCTGAAGGAAACCAAACAAGAAAAAAAAAAAAAAAAAAACCTTTTGCTGTCCAGTTGATTCCAACTTATAGCGACCCTATAGGACAGAGTAGAACTGTCCCATAGAGTTTCCAAAGAACACCTGGTGGATTCGAACCGCCAACCTTTCCGTTAGCAGCCATAGCGCTTAACCACTACTGCACCTGGGTTTCCTCTGAAGCAAAGACAGTCCATAAATACTACTCATCAGAAAAGATACCTATTCCCTAAGCTCAGAGATTTTCTCTCCTATAATACAACAAACTCGACCTAATACAACCTACTACATGTGCAGATGTCACCTGACCCTCTTCACATCACCTTGGGGAACTGGCACAAGAAAATGCTCATACTCTGGCTACTGCTATGGCTTTGAGGAATAAAAGCCTTTGTGTCTGACCTAGAATTTCACGTCTTCTGCTAGAATCCATGAAACTTAGCAGGCTAAGTTGTTAGCTTACAAGAAGGGTAAAACCTCAGATTCTTCACAGTCCTTGACAAATATTATGTACGACTTTATGCCAACATGTTAGACAACATAAATGAAATGGAAAAATTCTTAGGAAGACCAAATTTACCAGAATTGATCCTAGAATAAATAAAAAATATGAATATATCTATATCAAGTAAATAAATTTAATTACTAATTTAAAAATATTCCCACATTGAAAAAGGCCCAGATGGCTTCACTGGTGGATTATATGAAATATATAAAGAAGTAATAAAATTCCCACACAAATCAGAAAATAGAAGAGGAGGGAACTCTTCCCAACCCAACCTATGAATTATTAAGAACACTGAAAATGATAAGAAGACCACATGATACATTCCACAAGATATACACTACAAGCTATATCATATGTCTTTCAGACTTATCCACAAGATTAGCAACTAAAAATCGGTAGACTAAGGCATTCAGAGTTGTGAGGAATAATTATATTGAACTTAGAATTCTATATCAATGTAAATTATCAATTATACTTTAGGAAAAATGAAGTCATTTCCAGACTCAGATCACCTTACTTTTTCCTAAAGTTTGAATGATAATTTGGTTTTCCAACACAAACCCTTGAGTGTTTGGTACTCAGTCATACAACATGTATTTATTGATACCTGTCATGGAGTAAATTGTGTCCCTCAAAAATACATGTACCAATTTGCCAGGGCCATGATTCCCAGTATTGTGTGATTGTCCACCATTTTGTCATCTGATGTGATTTTCCTATGTGTTGTAAATCTTATCACTATGATGCTAATGAGATGGATTATCAGCAGTTATATTGAAGAGATCTACAAGATTAGGTTGTGTCTTAAGCCAATCTCTTTTGAGATATAAAAGAAGAGAAGTGAGCAGAAAGATGTTTGTTGAAGCTATCCACTTGTGGTATTTCTGTTATAGCAGCACTAAATAACCAAGATAACACCATATTAAGAAAAAGCACTTTTGTAGATATTTGAGATACTGCAGCGAACAAAAAAAACAAAGATCCTTGACCTCATGAGCTTACATTCAGGGGGGAAAGACCACAATAATCAAAGTTTACAGTATGTTAGAAGGTGATAAGAGCAAAGAAAAAAAGAGAAAGTAGAACAAGGATATGAGGAATGCCCCGTGAATAAAAAAGAATTGGGGAATAATTTTAAATAGGGTTGCCATGATGAGTCTCTCAATAAGAAGGTGACATTTAGGCAAAAATTTAAAAGAGATGAAGGAGTTAACAACTAGATTATCTGAGAGAAACACATTCCAAGCTAAGGGATCAGCCAGTTCAAAGGCCATCATTTAGGGGAATGCCTTGCAAGCTGAGGAACAGCAAAGGGTCCAATGCAGCCTAGGTAACATGAGTGATAGAAGCTAGGAGAGGAGGTCAAGGAGGTAACAAGGAGCCAGATTATTACGGGTTTTGTAGGCTATTTTAAGAATTTTGTTTCTACTCTGAGAGGAATACAGAGCCCTTGGAGTCTTGTACAGAGGAATGACATGATCTGACTTCTGTTTTAGAAAGATCATTTAGTTTTTAAAAGGACCATTCTTCCTTAAAGGGACTAGACTCCAGAAAGGTAAAGGAAGAAGTGGAGAGATGAGTTAGTAGGCTATTGCAGATATCTAGGAGAGAGATGCTGATAGCCTGTGCTGGGGTAGTCACAGTAAAGGTCACAGTTACAGGAGAAGACTGGTTAGATTCTGACATATTTTGGCAATAAAGCTACAGCATTTCTAGTTGGATTAGATATGAAGAAAGAGAGAAAGAGTCAGTGTGGTTCCAAGAATCTTGGCCTGCACAACTTGAAAGATGGAGGTGCAATTAACAAAGATGAGAAAGAGTGTGGGTAGACCAGGTCTAGGGGAAGAGCATGTGAGACATGTATTAGACATCCAAGTACAGATGTCGAGTAGGACTCCAGCAAAATAATAATGAAAAGACCAAAAGAAAAAAACATTGGTGGTATATAATGTAGAAACCAACCCAAGAGTTCTGTGAAAATAATTCTCTGGATGTTAGCTTTATAACAAGCCTAGGAAACAGTCAAAATTAAACCAGGAAATCAGTGGGCTCCAAGAAGAATGTCTCTTAGAATGAAATGGATTCCAAGGAATAATATATAGTATAATTAAGGAGCAGGGTTATAGTGAAATAAAAATATTTTTTCTCTCAATTCTATAAAAAGAAGGCAACTATAAACAAGAAAAAAAATATTATTTGAGATCATCTGATGGAGTAAATATGAAAAAAATTGAAGCTATGATTTTGAATAACTGATACAATGTAAGAAATAATTTATTTGGCCTTTCGGGTAGCACAGGGGTCATATCACTAAAACCACAGTGAAGTAAATAAAGTCATAGTTTTCCATGAAAAATATGTATGCAATTTTCTGGTTTCAGTGTGTGAAATCAACTTATAGACAAAGTCTGAAGGTTATGGAATTTCTGAGATGTTTTATGTAACTTAATTCTTCTGAGATTTTTAAACTTAACTCTTTAATCCCCATAATAGTTACTTTTATAATAGTATCCTTAGTAATAATCTACAGTGATTTTTTTTTTAATATCTAAGTTCCCTTTTTTCCTTGAAGAGCAAGTCAGTTAAAAATAAGGAAAGAAAGAAAGAAAGAAAGAAATCTAACTAGTTATGATGGTTAAAGTTGTGTGTCAACTTGGCTGGGCCATGATTCTCTGTGGTTTGGCAGTTATGTAATGATGTAGTTTGGCAGTTATGTAACAATGTAGTCATCCTTCATGATGTGATCAGCCAATCAGTTGTAAGTGGAGTTTCCTAGGGGGTGTGGCCTGCATCTAATATATATATGGATGTTTTGGCAAAGCTCGCATGCTTGCTCTGGATCCTGCATCTGGCTCATCATCATCTGATCCCTGGTTTTTGGGACTTAGGCCAGCAGCCTGACTATTGCCTGCCGATCTTGGATTCACTGGACTCCACAGCCCATGAGTCAGCAGCCTGCTATCTGACCTGCCTATCTTGGGTTCGTCAGCCCCTGCAGCTACATAAGTCAGGAGAAGCCTCCAGCCTGA
>NW_004444050.1:2442234-2535765 GCF_000243295.1 Trichechus manatus latirostris | reverse complement strand
CAGCTCCCCTCAGAGTGCAGTGGGGGGATCACATCCCACTTCTACTGAAGACTTTTCCTCTATAGGCCCTTTCTCTGAGCCAAGAGACAACATGGACCCTTTGCACACTGCCACTATTAAGGTCTTCCCTCTTCGTACTAATTCCACAGTGGCATAGTTCACCACACACTTGAAATGGACTGCCTATCCCTGAAATACTTCTTTTTCTATGAAGATATGTAAGTATGTATTCCTATTCCATCATTCACTAACTCTTAGACCTTGGGCAATTCACTTAAACTTTAGCTTTGATTTTCTAATGTATAAAATGAATTACCATACTTAGTTCCTAAGACTCTATAAAGAATAAAGAAGACAGCATATGTAAACACATTGCATAGTATCTAGCACATATTAGGATTCAATAGTTATGTCATTCCTTTATTATATTTTCAACATTTCAGGTAACAATCCTGGAATCAAAAGTATACAGAAACCTTAGAGGGAAGAGAGACTGCTCAGGTTTTCAGGAGTTAAATAAGTGCACTATGCCCTAAAGAGGCACAGTGTGGGTAACTTTCAAAATTGAGAGTGAACTCTTTGTTTCACCAGTAATATTAATTTGTTTTTCTTCCTATACAGAGAAGGGGTCACATTCTTCACATTTGAAAGCATGTCATATACAAGTAGGATAAGACCAAAGTGAAGGGGAAAACTCAGTTTTTAAAATTAGAGCTTATACTTAGTCTTATTATTGTACACAGCAAGCTGAAAATTATTTGTACTTGCTCCCAAAGGATCCTATGTCTTTCCTAAACAACCCGGAACTAGGGAGTACCAGAGAATCCATATTTCCATGCTCCAAGAATCCTACAAGGTCATTTGGTCTGCCCAACTTCTTCACTGAACAGATGAGAAATGAAAGCACAAGCAGATAAAGTGCAATCAATAAACATATGTTAGGTGCCTATTCTGTATCAGGCATTACAACCCCTAGGGTCTGAATTTAAGAAAGTCACCAAGACCTTCTGATTTTCTGTTCAGTGTCCTTCTAGATTTCCCATATCTTGATGCAAAGCTTAAATCCCTTCCACCTGAGAATTAAAGGGCATGAATTAAACTATCACCACAATAACTCATCCCATTTACTTTACTGGAATCGAAAGGCTCTGGATAAATGGTTTTTTTGGTAACTGAGGGATGTCCATGAAACATTTATATTTTAATTTCTATTATTAAAAAGTTATAAGTAACTTACATTCATAAAAAAAGAACAATATATTTGACAATTGAAGATCTTACAGTGCCCAAGGCTGTCTTTCAATACTCTGACTGTAGATAAAACAGATATACTAACAGATTAAATGTGTGGTGGGTTCAGGATTCAGTATAGAATAAGAAATACATTTTAAATAAATTACCATATTTTATGCAAATAACACACGTCTTCTACATTTGTTTGCCAACTACACCCTCCCCCTACAAGGTAACTGCACTAAGCTCCTTTGGTTGGCAAACAAATGTAGAAGGATCACCTTATTTGTGTAAAAATGTGGTACATATATTTTTCTTTTTTGTCATTTCCCTCTTTTTCTTAAATTTGATACAGGAGAAAATAACACTGTATTAAGCTTTGAATTCCAGTTATGTTAGTCAAGGATTTTTGTGTTTGTTTTTAATAAGCTGTGGTATGGCCTTACTTAATCTTTCAAAAACAACAGCACAATTACGATTAAGCTGTGGCACCTTTCCCTAACTGTTTCCATCTATGACAATGACTTCCATATAAACTAGCCTCTCCCAAAGCATGGTCCTCATATACCAACTCTGTGAGATGTTGCAAGGAACAAAGATGCCACATCAGACAAACACAGCATATGATAGTCTCCTCTTGGATACTAACATGGACATTAGCTTAGTAAAGGCTCTGTAAAATCCAGCAGGAAAGAAGCTGGTCTATATTGGATGAGATAGTGCCTCCCAAACTTATTTGAAATAATGCTTTCTTTTTTTTTTTTTTTTGAGCACAGAATCAATTAACATCTTTTGAACTGCCATTGTACAGAAAAGATTGGGAAAAAGTGCTGCAGCCGCATGGCAAAGTATCACCTTCTTGAATGCAGAGCTCAACAACATTAGGGGAAAGCAAGAAAAATCAAGCAACACCTCTGAAGGTCAACTGGATAATGAAGTGAGTTTTGAAACAAACACAGCCTAGGATTTGTTTATTTTTGTTTATCTCTTCTTTCCCAAGTTTACTTCCTGAATGACACTGCAGGTTTTCAGGGAGCAGAAATGGTAAAATCATAGGCACATCAATTAGAACAGATAAGGCATTCAAGACTTGGTAAAAAAAAAAAAAAAACACTAAAAAGTCAATAAAATTAAAACTACAACCCACTGAATTCAATACTCTGCTCTTCTGAAATACTGGGTGCATAATAAGACTGGGAGGGCTCAGCAAATGTGCATGCTGGCTATTGCAAGAAGTCTACACCAGCTTGAGCTTATTTTTCTGGAATCAAAGAATTAAAGATAAGCAAAACACAATGACAAGAAGCCATTCTGTATTCTCTTTCTCTCCCATCTCCATCTATACCAGGTCTGGAAAACAAAGCAAATTCTGACTCCCCACATAACCAGAGATAAACTGCCTAAGCACAATTTCTAAGTGCCCAAAATAAACGCAGCCATGTGAAGCACTCTGCCAGTATCACTCAAGGCTTCCATCAGCTGTGTAAGCAACCTCATCTTGAAACTCCTAGAGCCCTGTTATGATAGGCCACACTCTGACCTTCAGTGTAAGAAGGTTCACACATACAGAATCTCAGAGGCAGTCTGGTATAGTTTATAAAGGCATTCGTTGAACTTGGCTCCCAGGATTTAATCTGTGACTTTAAAATTTAAAATATACTTGTGAAATGTAAATGTAATTCCGTTTCTAATAACCCCAATAATGTCAGCTAATCCTACTTGAACGCTACCATATACCAAACACTATACTAAGAGCTTTAGATTGATTTTTTCTCACTTAATCCTCACTGCAATCCTGTAAAGTAGAAACTATAATTATCCCCACTGTACAATGAGGAAACCAAGACCCAGAGAGTTTAATTAAATTTCCCAAGGTCACACAGCTATCCAGGGATGAAGATGATATTCTGATCTAAAAAACCCCCAATGCCGCCAAGTCCATTCCAACTCATAGCGACCCTATAGGACAGAGCAGAACTGTCCCAAAGGGTTTCCAAGGAGTGGCTGGTGGATTAAACTGCAAACTTTTTGGTTAGCAGCCATAGCTCTTAACCACTATACCATCAGGGCTCTAGGTAGGCTAATTTAAGATCTCGTCCTTTTAATCCCAATATCATGGTGCTTCTCACAAATAAAATAAACGCTCTTAGTTCTGTTTGGCAATCAAAGAAAGTAAAAACAAAAGTATACTTCATAAATATCCTGATTTTTCTTGCTTGTGTGGTAGTTACGAGAGTGGACTCTGCAGCGTGACTGCCTAGGTTCAAAGCCTGGCTCTGCCTCTGAACAGCTGAGTACTTGTGAGCAAGTATTTAACCTTACTGAAGTCTCAGGCTCCTTGTCTGTAACATAAAGATAATAACTATTAACATTTATTCAGCATTTCCTATATCCCATGCATTTCAAAGTACTTAAGTATTAGCATATTTAATCATCACAACAACCTATGAGATAGATACTATTATTATCCCAAATGGAGCCTAAATAATAGTAGAATTAAATGTTTTAATGCAAGTAAAGCACTTTGAACAAGGCAAATTGTAAGTGTTCGATAAACGTTATCAGACACAACACATACACACACACAAACTTCATCATACATTAAAACAATCATTATTGTGATTTAAGGATGATGTTACCAATTAGTGGTATATTGTAAAAATTAAAAAAAAGAACAAGGTTTCCAGCCGTGCTTTACATAAATTATAAAATAATAACAATAAAAAATGACTAAGGAGGCAGCTGTGGCCTAGTGGTTAACACAGCAGCTCTGTACACGGGCTGCCCAGATCAGAAGACCAGATTTACTACCTTGGAAAAGTTCCTTTCCCTGTCTGCACCTCAGTTTCCTCATATACAAAATTAGGATAATAAACATGCCTGTCTCACAGGGTTGTAAAATGGAGATAATAATAATGCTTGCCTTATAGGATGATGAAGTTTAAATGAGATAATATACGTAACGTACTCAGAAAAGTCTGTATTATTAGTAGTAGTATTGTTACTACTACTACTATTTCTGTTGTTATTGTTAGGTGACAGTGAGTCGATTTTGACTCATGGCAACCCCATGTGACAGACTGGAACTGCCCCATAAGGTTTTCTAGGCTGTAACCTAGGATCATATCGCCAGGCCTTTCTCCTACAGAACCGCTGAGTGGGTTCAAACTGCCAACCTTTCAGCTAGTAGCTGAGCTTAACCATTGCACAGCTAGGGTTCCTCCTCCTCCTCCTGTTGTCGTTAGGTGCTATCGAGTCGATTCTGACTCACAGCAACCCCATGTGAAGAGTAGAATTGCCCAAGAGGGTGTTCTTGGCTATGATCTTTACAGAAGCAGATCACCACGTGTTTCTCCCGTGGAGACACTGGGTGGGTTCGAACTGGCAACCTTTCGGTTAGGAGCTGAGAACTTAACCACTGTGCCACCAGGGCTCCTCCTCCTCCTCCTTGTCCTCCTAGGCAATCCTATTTAACTCGGTGTATCTTGTGGTTTTCTTCTTGAAGAATTATTGCCCCAAGAGAAATAATGGGGTACATGTGATATATGGAGAGCATTTTATTTAAAATAAAACCTATGCTCCACATGAAGATCTAGTAACTCTCTTTTTTACAGTTTGTGAAAGGACATCCAATATGTTTTGTTTCCCTTTCAATCACATCCCGCCATCAATGATATAAAATGGAAAACTTCCTTGGATATTATTTTGAATAAGTCATTACTTACCATTTTGATATAGAGTATGGGAATATAAATGGCATTTTAAAGAAAATTGAATTTGCTAATAAATCATGCTAACTAGTTTTTACTCTGAACAAGGGCATGACTGATTGTTTACAGATTCACAGCCTCATAAGTAGCCTTTTCATTTTCAATGTTGGAGAAGGAATTATATCTCAAAGCATACGGTCATTCTGGAGTTTTATTACTAAATCTGATGTACCCTAAATATAAAAATGTATGACAGAGCCAGGAATTGTACAGCAAACACACAAGAAGGCGCCCACTCATGCTGTTAACAGTGGGCAATCGAGGCCTCGCGCTAGAACCAAGCGAGCTCTAGGGGAATGTCTGAGGTGTGTGCCCTTCCCCAAATCCCACTTCCTTCCCCAGCCCTGGGTTCTGGATCAGAGGAGGCGTGCTGATCTACACGGAAACTCTAACATGCACACAGTTGCCTTGAGAATTACCATAATTAATCTTCAGCTGACATGGGACAACACGGAGGCTCATGATGGAATTTGAAGTCATAAGCACCAAAAAATCCCCCTGGCCCAAAGTGGAGACACACGCAATAAGCTATTAAAAATCAGGATCATTGTTCAAAACAAGCACTCTGATCCCAGGAGCAATCCAGAATCATTAGGATTTGCTAGTCTCTTCTCAGAATACCTCATTTCCAAACACTCAGTTTGGAGTTTGCCAAAACAAATGCAGTTTTCAAGGGGGAGCAGATGAGGTGTAAGTTGACCGGTGTTTTTCTTACCCAGTACATGTCAGATGTCTGGATCATTTGGGAACCAGATCTTTTCGAGGTTTTCCTAGATTTTTTTCCTATATATTTATTCATTTATTTATTTATATTAATACTACCCTTCACTTGACAAAATCATTTTGATTCTCCTTGAATTCCGATTTTTGGATTTATGGAACTGGGGTGACTCACACAGGCCATCTGCCCTTAGGTATCTTTTTGAACCTTGAAGGAACTGGTTCCCTGGAGTCACCTTCAGGTCAAACAATAGTTTAGTAATCAGCTTAGCGGAGAGTGTTTTGCCTTAGACATTGGGTTCTTTTGGAAAATTATCTATGTTCAGGCAGCTTCAAGAAGCAGCAGCTCCAGGGTCTGACTAGAGGCTATTTTAGGATGTATGGCATGTTCTTGGTGGCTGTTTTTGTCACCTGCCCTGTGCTTTGATGCTATCTTTTCAGAAATTAGCACAACAATGATCTATATAACCTGTTTTCACTGTTTCGCCTTCAGAACATCTTCCCAATATGTTTGGGTGACTCTGCCCAATTCGAATCGTATCTATTTACGATAGATATATTCTGTTACACTATTTTGCGGTGTTTCTCTAAACAAATTAGGTTTTCAACACAATAAATAATGTTTCTGGACCATGAACACACAATAAAATAAAAGACAGACAAGGCCCTGGATAAGTAAAGCATTATTGAACAAGAAGAACAAAATGGGAGGCCTCTCACTACCTGATCTTAGAACCTACTATACAGCCATGGTAGTCAAAACAGCCTGATAAAACAATAGACAAAGAGACCAATGGAACAGAATCGAGAACCCAGATGTAAATCCATCCACCTATGGGCAGCTGATATTTGACAAAGGGCTGAAGTCCATTAAATGGGTAAAAAACAATCTTTTTAATAAATGGTGTCAGCATAACTGACTATCTAAAAGAAAAGAAACAGGATCCATACTTCACACCATACACAAAAACTAACTCAAAATGATCAAAGAAGTACCTATAAAACCTAAAACAATAAAATCATGGAAGGAAAAACAAGGACAATGCTAGAGGCCCTAATACATGACATAAATACAATACAAGCCATAACTAACAATGCACAAACAACCGAAGATAACTTGATAACTGGGGGCCCCTAGAAATTAAACACTTATGCTCATCGAACGACTTCACCAAGAGTTAAAAGAAAACCTACAGACAGGGAAAACATTTTGGCTACGACATATCCAACAAGGGTCTAATCTCTAAATCTACAAAATACTTCAATACCTCAACAACAAAAAGACAAATACTCCAATTAAAAAATGGGCAAAGGATATGAACAGATACTTCACCAAAGAAGACATTCAGGCAGCTAGCAGACATGTGAGGAAATGCTCACAATCATTGGCCATTAAAGAAATGCAAATCAAAACTACAATGAGATACCATCTCACCCCAACATTACTGGTACCAATCAAAAAAACAGAAAATAACAAATATTGGAAAGATTGTGGGGAGGCTGGAACTCTTATGCACTGCTGGTGGGAATGTAAAATGGTACAACCACTATGGAAAATGATATTGAATCTACTTAAAAAGCTAGAAAGAGAAATACCATATGATCCAGCAATCCCACTCATAGGTATATATGCTAGAGAAACAAGAGCCATCACACAAATAGACATATGCACCCATGTTCATTGCAGAAATATTCACAATAGCAAAAAGATAGAAACAACCTAAATGCCCATCAACAGATGAATGGATAAACAAATTATGGCACACACACACACAAAATGGAATACTATGCAACAGTAAAGAAGATGACCAATCTGTGAAACATCTCACAACCATGGATGAATCTGGAGGGCATTATGCTGAGTGAAATAAGTCAATCACAAAATGACAAATATTGCATGAGACCACTATTATAAAAACTCAAGAAAAAGTTTATGCACAGAAAAAAACAAACTTTGATGGTTATGAGAGAAGGGAGGGGTAGGGACAGGAGATCATTAACTAAATAGTAGACAAGTGTCAACTTTGGTGAAGGGAAAGAACACAGAATATAGGGAAAGTCAGCACAACTTGACTAAGGCAAAGTCATGGGAGTTTCCGGGACACATCCAAACACCTTGAGGGACTGAGTTGCTGGGGCTGAGGGCTGTGGACTTCTCGGTCAATTGGCAAAACATACTTCATAAAGAAAATGTTCTACATCCTAATTTGGTGAGTAATGTCTGGGTCCTTAAAAGCTTGTGAGTGGCCATCTAAGATACATCTATTGATCCCCTCTGGTCTGGAGCAAAGGAGAACAAAGAAAACCAAAGACACAAGGAAAATATCAGTTCAAAGGGATGAAGGACCACATGAACCACAGCCTCCACCAGCCTGAGCCCACAAGAACTAGACGATGCCCGTCTACCACCACCAACAGCTCTGACACAGATCACAATAGAAGGTCCCGGATAGAACAGGAGAAAAATGTAGAAAAAAATTCAAAATCACAAAGAAAGACCAGACTTACTGGTATGACAGAGGCTCAAGGAACCCCAGAGACTATGGTCCCCAGACACCCAGGTAACTCAGAACTGAAGCCACTTCCTAGGCCCATTTCTCAGCCAAAAAGATTAGACAGGGCTATAAAACAAACAATAACACACGTGAGGAACGTGCTTCTTAGCTCAATCAAGTATACAAGACCAAATGGGCAACTTCTGCCCAAAAGCAAGATGAGAAGGCAGGAAGGGACAGGAAAACTGGGCAAATGGACACGACAGGGCAATATTACCCAATAAGCAAGGTACGCACAGGCCCAATTGTGCCTTCCTAATAATCTGCAGTACACAATTTCACCAGTCCCCCACCACATCAAAGGTGTAGTGAAACGCATGTGATTCGCAAGTAAATACAATTAAGTCAGTGTGTACCTTGCTTAAAGCAAGCCAGTGCATACCATGCTACTGGTTAATCGGCCCCTGGGACAAGGGGAACCCGGAATGGAAAGGGGGAGAGTGCTGACACATTGCAGGGATTGCAACTAATGTCACAAAACAATTTGTGTATAAATTTTTGAATGAGAAACTAATTTGTGCTGTAGACTTTCACCTAAAACACAATAAAATTTAAATATAAATAAATAAAAGAGAAATAACAAAATCAGGGTTAAGTTAGATAAGGCCCAAGACACAAGCTAAAGTATCATAAGGCTAATAAAATTGGGCCACGGATTCATCTTTAAGCTTCCTAATGGCCAAAGCAAAAAGAGAAAAGGTCTCCACAAGTTAACTTAAAGGGATTACACATATACAGCCATACTTAAATGAGTATTAAAAAACTACAGGTAAGAATATTTCAAAAAATGTGTGTCTAGTTAAGACTCACAAATTGATGGGGCGCAAATTTGTTTCCTTCATACCTGTCTCCTTTAGGACAGCATCCTGCTGCCCTTTTCCCCAGGATCTCTAGACTCTCTCTAGAAGAAAGGCCCTGTAAATGGTATTTCAGTTTTGAAAATATAGTCAATACTTCCATTTTAAACCAAAGGAAACAAATTATTGCTAAGTAATCACTCTTATATCATTGATTATGCATTCTTATTTTGCTAAAAACAAAAACACTGACCTACTTTGAAATGTGGACTTATCAAGAATTCAGAAGGAGATCAACCCTTATTAGTCAATCTAATATATTATGCATACCAAGACCGTTGTAAATGTTTGCTGGATCAAATTAGGCCCAATTCTTCAGATATCAGATGTATACTCACAACCCATGTTTGTTGTTTTTGTGTTTTTTATTAAGAGTTTTAAGTGCAATTTTGAAGATATTCATACATAAATAAAATTAAGGACTAGTGTGTGAAAAAAATAAAATGATAGTAGTATTTATATTGTAAGGAAGAAGGGAAGGAAGTTAGCATGCAGTGAGAAGCTATCATGTATCAGCTTGTCTCTTGTGTTAGGTACATTGTCTAATTTAATTCTCACAATAATCTATCAGATAGACACTATGATTATCATTATTTTACAGATGAGGAAACCATAGCTCAAAGAGGTTAAATAAGGAGCTCAGGATCACAGAGCCAGCCAGTAAATATGATCCCATGTATATTCAATATGTATATTATTCATACTATATCTGAAAATAACTTTCACATACAAGGTACATGATACTAGACCCCTTTTCTAAGTGAGGAAACTAAAAAATTAGAAAGACAAACTGGCTTTCTAGTTTGTATGCTAGAGCAAGAATTAGAACTCACAGTTATTTTTTTACCACATCACAGTTGGTATAATTTAAAGCGTACAATTTGCAATATTAGCTTCATTGATAGAAAGTTTGCGACATTCTAAAGACAGGGCTTAAGTTAATAAATAATAATGTGTTTTCTTTTTCTTTCTTTCTTTTTTACTTTTTTTTTAGCTTACTGGTAAAACAGACTTTGTAACTTTATTCGTGAATTCAACTATTGTACTGAAAGTACAAAGGAATATAATTGAGATAAATTTAAAAACATAATAAATGGACTAAAAATACATCGTTTTCACAAGGGAAACCACAATTTTCTAGGCGGCATTCCCTAGAGCTAGAGAATATACTTCTAATGAGCTTTCAGTAATCACATAAATTGAAAACCTAACCTTGTAATGCCTGATACTGATCTAAACTACTTAGCTATGTTTTGTATTATACCACAAAACAGTGGTTTGTTCATGAAATGTAACAAAATATCATGTGTTACTCATACTTTGGCCTTAGGCTTACATGTGTTGAAACCATAATCCCCAATGTATTTCAGAGTATGTTTGGACAACCAAAGTTACTCTATGAAAATGACCCAAAAGGAAAACCCTATTCCATTAAAAACACAAATTGCTAAGAGTTAAATGCTTAAGTATTGCCTAGACTGTATAAAGCAGATTTAAAATATAGTGCTCATTTCTCCCACTTAAAAAAAAATGAAAAAGGAACATTCAGGAACCATATAGGAAAGTTGTGAATTAGCTATATCCTGATCCACTTCTTGTATGTTTCATTATGTAATGTGGAAGAAGTGAGATACTATGTCCCAACAAAAGGATGTTTTATACCAAGAGCTACAGAGTCAGATGGAAAAGGGGCTGCCCCAGCTGCCATTAAATGAGGAAGATTTTTCAGGGCAATGCAGGACATCAGGGGTTAACACTAGAAATCGGAGACTGGAGGTCCTTAAATCAAAAGACTTGAAGCCCATCTTGGGGCTATTTATGGATATTACTTAAGGCCATAAATTCTTCAAGGACAGCACTTTGATAGTTAAGCATGTGGGCATAGGGATCAGATGAAAACTACATTTGAACCCCAGTTCTGCAATTCACTAGGTCTATGACCTTTGGAAAACCACTTCACTATCTGGGCTTTAGTTGCCCAATCTCTCAAATGGGAACTAGTATCTCCCTTACAGGGTTATGAGGACTACATGAGATCATACATATAAAATACTCAGCAAAAATCCTAGCCCCTAGTGAGCACTCACCACGTTTTAGCTATTATTATTGTTGTTGTTATTATTATTATCATTTTATGATTAAGCTTTGTATCCTTAGTGCCTAACACAGAATCTATAAATATCAGGGGGCCAATAAGCATTTGCTAACTGAACTGAGCTTGGCAGCTAACACCTTGAAATCTTACACTGTCTCTCTTAATTGTAAAAGAAACTCTTAAAGTACCATTATTCAAATATTTTCTAAATATTTGGTTGATATTCAAATAAGACTAGGAAATGCTTGGTTAAACAAAGCCAGTATTTTCTTTCCTGCAGAACTTCTCAGAGCCTTTAATGTGACAATGCGAATTATAAACCTCCAGAGAGACATAGGATGCAGTTTTCATGTTTCTCAAAATTTCGTGTACAGTAGTTTCCTCATCTGTAAAACATAAGGTTATACTACATAATCTCTAAATCACCCCCTCCTCCTTAAGAGGTTAGAATTGTACGCATTTTTCATAACGAGTTATGCATATGACTATAGATAAAAATGAATGTCAATTTCCCTCTTAAGATAATAACAAATTAGATCTTTCTCCATTTTCCATTCCAAATCCCATACACAAAAGAACTCAGTCTTTGATGCTTTATCATGTATACAACTTAATCCTGGCTTTAACTTGACTATAGCATCTAGAGTTTATTTTTACACCATTTTTTACTTAATACGGCTTTTTTTTGGAAACATACATTGTAATTAAATCCAAGATAATAAAACTAACAGACTCCATGATGAAGACTTGATCATGTATGAGTAAAAAAACTTTTTTTGCTTTTGAATAGGTTTCTCATTAAAATAAAATGTTACCCAAACCCACATCATTAAAAACATGTAATATTTAAAAAGTAGGTAACAAAATTATCATCTTACTCTATTGTGTACAAGAGAAGTATGAGGTGCTCTGTCTTTGCCACTCTTGCCCTTTCTCTCCACAGAGATTCTTCCTGGATGTTCTCACTGATTCCTCAGGCTCCAAGTTGGTAAATCCCAAATTGCCCCCAATGGCCCTTCCCTTTCTCTGAGGTCAACTCTCACACTTCTATCTATTTAGTGGGTATCCTTACATGCAGTCACCTCAAGCTTAACATGCCCAAAATCAGATTATTGCTGCACCAGACCTTTTTATGCTCATCCTGATATTATCATCATCCACCAGTCACATTTTCCTTGATTCTTCCTGCTTCCTCACCCTTCAGATCCAGTTTCCACCCTTTAAGCAGCGTTCCAGTTAATCCTTTTTCCAGGATCTCCACTTTCATTGCTCTTCTTCATGTCGTCACTATCTTCTGTCTTGTCTATTCTAACAGTTCCCTAAATAGCCCCTTGTCACTATTTTGGCATTCCCCTACCCTCTATGCATCCTCTGCATTCCAGAAAGATATTTCTAAAATGAAAAGCAGTCATCAAACTCTTTGGGTTACAGTCTTTTGGTGACTTCCCACCTCCAAGTGGATAAAATCCAATCTGCTTAGCATGCTAAGCTTCACAATCTGATTCCAAACTACCCACCCGAGCCTCACATCTCACCACATTACACTTCCTGGACTCCAGCCTCTCAAAAACTATGCCTATCTTGAGACACACACATATAATCTTTTCTATCTATGTCCACCTAGCCTAACTGACAAACACACAAACATCGTTCTCTCACCATCCTGTGAAGCATATCCTAACTTCCAACTCTTTGTAAAAATGTTGTTATTCTCACCTCTGTGTTTCCTCCCCCACATGTCTGTCAGTTTTTCATACTGTGGTGGCTTGTGTATTGCTGTGATGCTGGAAGAAAAAAATTGAAGCATCAAGTTGCAATAGTGAAGGATTCTACAGGGAAAATAGTAAACGATGCAGGACACGTCAAAAGGAGATGGAATACACAAAGTCACTGAACCAAAAAGAATTGGTCAATGTTCAACCATTTCAGGAGGCAGCATATGATCAAGAACTGATAGTACTGAAGGAAGAAGTCCAAGCTGCACTGAAGGCCCTGGAGAAAAACAAGGCCCCAGGAATTGACAGACTACCAATTGAGATGTTTCAACAAATAGATGCGGCGCTGAAAGTGCTCACTGGTCTATGTCAAGAAATTTGAAAGACAGCTTCCTGGCCAACCAACTGGAAGAGATCCATATTTGTGCCCATCCCAAAGAAAGGTGATCCAACAGAATGTGGAAATTATCGAACAATATCATTAATATTACATATAAGTACAATTTTGCTGAAGATCATTTAAAAGCGTTGCAGCAGTACATTGACAAAGAACTGCCAGAATTTCAAGCTGGATTCAGAAGAGTACATGGAACGAGGGATATCATTGCTGACGTCAGATGGATCCTGGCTGAGAGCAAAGAACACCAGAAAGATGTTTACCTGTGTTTTATTGACTATGCTAAGGCATTCGACTGTGTGGATCATGACAAATTATGGATAACATTGCAAAGAATGGGCATTCCTGAACACTTGATTGTGCTCACGAGGAACTTGTAGATAGATTAGGAGGCAGTCATTCGAACAGAACAAGGAGATACTGAGTGGTTTAAAGTCAAGAAAGGTGTGTGTCAGGGTTCTATTCTTTCACCATACTTATTCAATCTGTATGCTGAGCAAATAATCCAAAAAGAGCTGGACTATATGAAAAAGAGTGCAGCATCAAGATTGGTGGGAGACTCATTAACAACCTGAGTTATGCAGATGATACAGCCTTTCTTCCTGAAACTGAAGAGAACTTGAAGCACTTACTGATGAAGATCAAAGATTACAGCCTTCGGTATGGATTGCACCTCAACATAAAGAAACAAAAATCCTGACAACTGGACCAGTAACCAACACATGAAAAATGGAGAAAAGATGGAAGTTGTCAAGGATTTCATTTTACTTGTATCCACAATCAATGCACATGGGAGCAGTGGTCAGGAAATCAAATGACGTGTTGCATTGGACAAATCTGCTGCAAAAGACCTCTTTAAAGTGTTGAAAAGCAAAGAAGTCACTTTGAGGAGTAAGATGCACCTGACCAAAACCATGATATTTTCAATCACCTCATATGCATGCGAAAGCTGGACAATGTTTAAGGAAGGCCAAAGAAGAACTGACACCTTTGAACTGTGGTGTTCGTACAGAATATTGAATATACTATAGACTGCAAAAAGAACAAACAAATCTGTCTTGGAAGAAGTACAGCCAGAATGCTCCTTGGAAGCCAAGATGGCAAGACTGCATCTCATATACTTTGGGCATGCTCTCAGGAGGGGCCAGTCTCTAGAGAAGGACATCATGCTTGGTCAAGTCTACTTGGTCAGCGAAAAAGAGGAAGACCCTTAACGAGATGGACTGACACTGGCTACCACAATGAGCTCAAGCATTGTGAGGATGGCACAGGACCGGGCAGTGTTTCCTTCTGCTGTACATAGGGTTGCTGTGAGTCAGAACCAACTCGGCAGCACCTAACAACAACAACATGTTTCCTCAACAATTTGTCTCCTCCTTTATTACTGCCTTTTTATACTGCATGCCTGAGTCTTCTCTAGACTGAGCTTCTCAAGCATCTAGATATCCTCTTTTCTTCTCCATCTCCTAGCATTCTTCCCAATTCTACACAATGTCTGGTATGTAGTAAAAAAAAAAAAAAAAATCCAAACCCACTGCCATGGAGTTGATTCCAACTGATAATGACCCTACAGGACAGACTACAACTTCCCTATAGGGTTTCCAAGGCTGTAAATCTTTATGGAAGCAGACCGCCACATCTTTTTCCCCAAGGAGCAGCTGGTAGGTTGGAACCCAAGACCTTTCAGTTAGCAGCCAAGTGCTTTAACCACTGCGCCACCAGGGATCTATTTGGTATATAGTAGGTGCCCATTCATGTTTGTTGAATGACTAAAGAAAATAAATAAATGCATGAAATTCAAACACATTTTAAGTCCTGAAATTAGAATACTAAAGTCGAAAAGAGCTATGTTAAACATAAGGAAAACCATTAAAATATACCAAATCTTCAACTCCCAAAAGAATGTGGCATATGTATATTAAATGGAAAATGTGGGTTTCTAGACAATTCTTTTTGTGCCTCCATTTATTCTGGACAAAAATATATAACACTTTATTGTCTTATGCCATTGAGTTGAACCCCAGGAGAACAAGATTAAAGCTACATTCCACACTCAGAGGAAATGGGTAACTATTAAGTTGACTAGGGGTAGAAAATAAAATGGCTTCTTGTTTGCTTGCTCAGACAAAACTTCAAGACAACTCAAGGCTGGGTTTTCATGACCATCATCTCACACTGGCATAACATGGTCAGGTAGTTTGTCACCCCGAGAGGAAAATCTGCGCCTGCGTTAGCAACAGCTTGATATTCAGGAGGCCAGGTGCTGTAGGGAGCCATACGTGTTGCTCTGCCCAGCAGAGGGCGCAGAGGCCCCAATACTGCGCAACAACAGGTCAACAAAACTGGCGGAGCTGGGTGAAGTTATTCCACAAACCAAAGCCTCGGAATCCGGAATCCGGGTCAGTGCACTGACCTCCTGTACTCGCCTGCTCCCTGGCGCTCTGTTCTATTCTTCCCCCTCACAATGAGGTGTCAGTGAACTTCCAGATCTCAGGCACACCAGTTTGGGAGGAAGCTGAGAGAGGGCAAAGGCGAGGCTATTCACTTAGGAGGGTGGTAATTTCTTGGAAAATGAAGCTTTTAACTCACTCCTACTTAGCTTTACTGTTACAGAAAAGCATCCTAAACTAGTCATGTCAGACATTCTGATTCCTTCCTCCTAAGAGTGAGTAAGGGAATATAGAGGTAGAAGCTTTCAAAATGTCCTTCCCCCAACTTGAATGAAAAGGATTTTCTACTTTTATTATTTCAGGTTTGATATTTCAGGCATCAGAAGTGTAACATGAAGGTTATCAGGCTATTTAAAGGCTCTGTGGAGGTAAATTCCTTCATGTAAATCCATTATTTACATTTTATGGGCAACAACTATCAGAAGAGGACCAAAAAAAACATGGCTTCTACTCACACTACAAAGACCAATGCTTCCATTGCTCAATTTAAAAGGGCCATTGATCTAGAAAAGCAAAATTTAAAACAATTAACCAAAGAGATTCATATAACTCTTAAAGAATTCCAAAGTTCCCTCCTAACTTTTTGTTGAGGAGAACAAAGAAACATTGTCTGCTCTCTCTGTTAACCCAAAACCTTGTTGAGAAGGAGAAAGAAGGCAGGAAATACTGTCTTTTCCCTTCAAAATATACTCCAGCCAAAGAAATGAGAAGTCTGAATGGAATTTCACCTCCACACTGAGGAACAGTCCTTCCTCTCCAGCGCAAGGGGGTCTACAGACGCATCATAGAGAATGATTCCTGGAGACTGTGAGTACTTCAGGATGGCTGGAAAATAAAGTGGGGAGATGGGGAGTAGAGAAAGATGAAGCTTAGTGTAACTCATAGAAAACCATGCTAAAGGGTATGATCTATCTCCTGAAACCATGAGAAGCTACCGAAGAATGCCATGGAGTAACATAAGCAGATTTGCATCTTCGAAAGATCACTCTAGAAACAGAAAATAGTGGGGCAAGCTTATGCATATCAAATGTTCAAATAAAAGTTATGCTTACTAATTTTGATAAGGCATAGAAAATCATGGATTTATTTTTGAAAAACAGAACATATTTATTAAGAATGGAGAGTTTCTCCCATTCCTAGTCCATTGACCTCACCTTAGAGCCAAGGCCCCACACCCTGCACAAACTTAAGGAGCAGACCAGAAGGCCTACAGCCATCTATAACCCAGAACAAAATCTCAAGTGATCTGGTTTGCGATCCTATTTCCAATAAAAAAGCATTATTTATTATACAGGAAGTTAATTTAACGTCATAAATACTTATAGAATAGCTATAGAACAAACGGTTAACACACTCAGCTGTTAACTGACAGGTTGGAGGTTCAAGTCAACCCAGAGGTGCCTTGAAAAAAATGCCTGGCAATCTACTTCTGAAAAATCAGCCATCAAAAACCGTATGGAACATAGTTCTACTGACACACATGGGGTTGCCATGAGTTGGAATCAACTTAATGACAAGTGTTTTTGTTTTGTTTTGTTTTGTTTTTTACCAAGCTTAACCCATTGTATTAGACTCTGCTGAGGACTCTGAGATCAATAAAATGCAATATCTGTCTCCTAGAAAATCACAGACTACTTCAAATCAGGTAAAAAGAAGAAAAAACGTGGTTTTTTTTTTTTTTTTTATGTCACCTTAGACAAATAAAAATACCAAAGTACTTTTTGTTTCATTATGCATTTATAATATATATTCTATATAGTTCAGACCTTTTAATCTTTACACCCAACTATCCGAGCATAAACATATAGTTTGAACTTAAGAAAATCAAATTTAATTCTACGTTTTTTTCTATAATCTTATGCTATATTTCCCCTAAAAATTACCCACTGCCGTCGAGTCTATTCCGACTCATAGCGACCTCACAGGGTTTCTGAGGCTGTACATCTTTACAGCAGACTGCCACATCTTTCTCCTGTGGAGCCGCTGGTGGTTTCGAACTGCCGAACTTTTGGTTAACAGTTGATCACTTTAACCACGCTGCCACCAGGACTCCTTCCCCTAAAAACAGAGGCTGAATATTCTTAACGATCCATCAGCATCAAACTAAAAACTAACTATAAATGAAAAATTTATCTAATTCTTTCTAGAATTTAAGTTTTCCAGTGGATCAGATGAGAGTTCTATTCCCCTTAAACTCATTGCCATCAAGTCGATTCCAACTCATAGCGACCCCACGGGACAGGGTAGAACTGCCCCACGGGGTTTCCGAGGCTGAAGTCTTTATGGAAACAGGGTGCCACATGTTTCTCCCAAGATGTTCGAACAGCCAACCTTTTGGTTAGCAGCCGAGCGCTTAACCAATGCACCACCAGGGCTCCCTGTTCTATTTCCCTTGGACCTACTTATATTTAAAATGACGATGCCAGCTCTCTTGCTCCAAAATCCCATCACTACTACAGGTCTGAAAAGCAGCCACCCAAAGGTGTTTGGGAGATTCCTGCCATTTCCAAGAAGCTAGTGGGTAAAACTGATTATACAGTTGTAAAGGTTGCTGGGCTATTATAAATAGTTTCTAGGATGGGATTGGAGCCCTGGTGGCACAGTGGATAAGGGCTCAGCTGCTAACCAAAGGGTTGGCAGTTTGAATCTACCAGCCACTCCTTGGAAACCCTATGGGGCAGTTCTACCCTGTCCTATAGGGTCACTATGAGTCAGAATCGACTCAACAGCAACAGGCTTGGTTTTTGGTTTAGGGTGGGATTGCTATTCCATGGAAGGGAGAACTGATGCACCTAGAAAAAATTAGAGTGGATGAGAAAAAGAATGGAAGATCTCAGAAGGGAAGGAAAGAGTTCTAGTAACTTCTCCTGCGGCCACTATGACTTCCTATTGCTTCAGTAACTCAGGTTTGGGGGTTGGTGTCTTTGTTTTGCCCCATGCCTGGAGTAAGTATATAGGTAAGTATATAACCACAGTTTGTGGGAAGACCTACAATCTAGTCCTCTATTACAGCAGACATGAATGGGGGAGGGAGGGAATCTGTTTCACTGTAGGCCCCATATCTCAGGCTGTAGGGCAAAGTTAAGCTCAAATTATTTAAGGCAAAGCCATGTTTAAAATCCTAAGTGTTGTTATATGAAGACAGCTTCAAAATAATGACAAAAATGAACATTTTTGTTTTAGTACAAAATTGAAATTGTTTATCTATAAGAGGCCGAAGGAACTATTTCTAACTGGAAATGTTAAATGTTTTAAAAGGAAAACTTTCAGGCAAAGGGCAATTCTGGATTTTTAAATATACTTTGAATTTGGTCATTTACATGTTTAGATTTTATTTTGTGTTATATTTTAGAAGCTTGAGCTTTCTTCTGCAGAGCTGCCACCATCAAACACTGGAAGGGAAAAGAGTTGGGTCACTGTGATACTCCACATCATGGAATTTTGTGTTAATGAGCCACAACATGAAGCCAGGGTATTTTGTGGTTCACGTAATTATTTCTGTAACAGACTCAATACTTTCAGAAAAGGCTTCTAAGCAGTACTATTTTATCACTCAAAACTCCATGACACCAGCACCGCATGAATTTGTGGCAGGGACTTATGTGCTTGATGGTTGTAGTCCCCAGGGGAACCTGGTGTCTACAGGCCCAGATCTCTCCCTCTGATTCATGATCAAATGAGCTAAGAGCTTCAGGTCAACACAATAAGACATAATATACACTAGGAAAAAAAAATGGAATTGTTAGAGTGTGCATGCAGATCAGATGTCAAACACTACATAGTCCCACCTGAAGTAATTATTAACCTGGAAGCTACTAGCTAAGAAAATTCCTTTTGTAATGACTATGCACCATACTCTGGGCATAGCCTGGATGTATTAGTTTCCCTACTACCATGAGTAGTTCTGAATTTCATGTAAATACATGACCTAAAAAACACAGCTTCTTTCTCTTCTTTCTTTCCAGAATTGGCATCCGATTCATAAAGCTCTGATTTTATTAGAATGATAATGGTCCACGTCATGTTTCTACCCAACTCAAATACTGAAACAGAATATTGAACGTTGGTACCTAAAAAAAGTAATTGAAACTCACTAATTTCAAAGTAAAGATCTCTTAAAAACAAAAAATGAAACTGTCTTTAGAGAATTCTGAGCAGCATCCTCTCTCCACGGACATATATATACTTCCTCTACACATACTGAATGCTTCGTACACTGAATCTAATCCACAAGGCTTAGAAAGAAAAACACCTCTGTCTTGATTCTTTAGAAATTCTGAATTTATATATCCCCTTGACCAAGAAGAGAAAAATGGTTTACTCTGACTTTAATGAATTTTATTTGTTTTCAAAGGTATTTGAGGTTTGATTTTTCAAATCACATAGGAAGT
Source organism: Trichechus manatus latirostris (assembly GCF_000243295.1). Lineage (NCBI taxonomy): Eukaryota > Metazoa > Chordata > Mammalia > Sirenia > Trichechidae > Trichechus > Trichechus manatus. The sequence goes on along the minus strand of NW_004444050.1, from coordinate 2,515,582 downwards.
CCAGTGCTAAATCTCCTGTGTCTCCCCCAAAGAAAAATGAACATGACTGTTACAACTTTATCCCCAAAATGATGAGAATGCTCTGGAGATGAAGCAGATGCACAGAGGTTCTCCCGTAAAACTAGTGAAAATTAATACCTTGGATGACGTTCTGCAAATGATGTGGTGGTAACAGTTAGCCCTGATAACCCATTCATCTCACGACAATGATGTGTGGGATTTGGGTGGCGAGATTTTCAGCACATCCTCTTCAGTTTGGTTAAAAAGAGACCTGCATGAAGGAACTTTTCTTGGATGTGCTTGAGTCGAAATTGGGATTCACACATGCCTAATGAATGGTGGATAAGAACTCTGGCTTTTATGCTTTCATGTTGGAATCTTTTGTCTATATTTGTTTGTTTGGGGAAAGCTTCTTGGAAAAGAATAATAAACGTTTCTGCGTACATGCTCAGGAAGAGACTGTGACGGGATGAGCAGTCTGTTATCTATTGCCGGTATGAGCCCTAGAATCGGTACTGTAGAAAGAATGCCTGCAGGTGAAGCTGACTGAACACTTTCCATCATAGGCACAAGAAATGCTGCTTCAGGGACTAGGAGAAAAGCATAATTGCAAAGAGAGACATTGTCCTCGTTTGTGTGGAACCCATTGTAGCATCCCCACAGTGAGAAATCAGGGATCCCAGCACCATGGCGGCATGTTCATGGAGCAGGAACAGTACGTGGCACCAGGTCTCTTGACACAGACACCAGTATTCATATAGTGGGCCCTCCTGGTGGCCATAGCTGAGGTAAGGCACTGCCCTTAACTGACTTCCTGGAATTTGGACCCCAGCAAGGGGGCTAGAGTGAGGAAAATAAAAGAAGACCGCTTAATAGTGGAGTGCAGGCCCGGAATTATGCTAGTGAATAGAGATGTTATTCTTCCTTATTATGTACCATTTATAGGTTGTAATAAGCCTAGGGAAACTTGGTTTAGATATCAAAAGCAGTTAGGTTTTAAGTTTTGTTTCCAGAAGGAGTGAAGAGAGCCTTAAAGAAGAAAATCAGATGGGCAATTTGGGGAAAGAGAAAGAAGACTTGTAATCAATAAGGTTACTTACATTACTCAGAATCATACCCAAACAGGAAATCATGTAAAACTAACCCTTCCTAACGGAGACTTCCAGGGGACCAGCTTTGGTGCTGAAGTTAGTATGATCCCCAAAGCAAAAGCAAGTAAACCGCTGCAATTTGGTGCAAAAGTATGGCTATCATCTACCCTCCCACACTTCATTTCCTCAACTTTAAATAAAGACAATCCTTGCCCTCCAATTTATAGCCAGTAATCTAATTTCCCAATTAATGAGACTATACAAGCTACCCACAAACTTCTCAGAAAACTCCCCCAGCCCAGTGATACCCCGTGGCAAGGATAAGAATGGGTGGCAAGCAAGTTTCAAACACTAGCTTCTGATGCTTCCCTTAAAGTGTTGGTTTCCACCTCCCCTCCCCTGTCTGACCACAAAGCAGAGCAGTTTCCTGTGGCATCTGAAGTGGGCAGCAAGAACAAGAGACAGCATTTTATCCAGGAGGAAGTGAAGAGGAAGGTGAACAATGCTTAGGTTTCCCTAACAATTCCAACTCTATGGCCACCATCATGTTTAGAATTGTGTATGGGAAAGGAGATGATCTTGGAAATCATGGTGAGGCTCTCTTTGAGAATCATTATTCCTTGTCAGTATCCTGAAAGTCCAATATGCTTCCTATCTCCAACTCAGCTTAAAGAGAATCCTCTCAATTCTAGGAGTCATGTAATGTGAGAGGTTTTGAAATTGGCACTCTGTATACAAACTATATACAAAGATGCTGTTTGAGATGGTTCATTCACTGATCAAAGTTACTATCTTATATCACCTTTTTTTTAACCACCTTATTGTTCAAAGTAATATCCTATAGTTATCTCTCACTTAACATGCATCCCAACTAAACGAATAATTTGTTTTATAAGGATCAGCACAAAGCTGGGGCCTATGAAACAGAGGTTAAAGACGTACCAAATGTCTAACTTCTCCAAGCTGCTGTACCACTCCATCATCCCTAACATCAACTACTCCCTCTCGCCTCAGTACTCTCCCTCCTGTCTTTGGGGACCCTTTAATTTGCTGCAATAGTTCACAGAACTCACGAACCATATAAGGAAATGACTCACGTGGTTGCGGAGGCTGGCAAGTCCCAAATTCGCGGGTCAGGCATAGACTTCTTTCTGGCCCTCAGTCTCTGCACAAAAGGACTCAGGTTTCTGGCTCCAGGGGCTGGGAAGCCCACTGTGCCATCTCTTGCCAGTCTCTGCTATAGGTCTCTGCTGCAGGTCTCTGCTGCGCATCTCTCCTTCTTTGGTAGTGGTAATCTCTCCCCTCTGCTCTGGAATTAGTTCTCTTTTAAGGCAAAACTGACTAATTTCCTTGGTGGGCCACAATTATCTTATTTGCACAGCCCCACCCAATCACCTGGGTGGGAGTTGCAAGACCATGGCTAGAAAGGCCACACACAAAAGTAATTAATTTCACTACACCAACAAACTCCTTTCCAGATTTATGTCCCATTAGATGCCCCCCCCACACCTGCTGCAATCACTCTGAATTCATTATTTCCCTAACACTTTCATGCTTACGTGAGCAGTCCTTTTAGTGCCTTCCTCCAGTTTTCTAGTACAAACAAATTAACAAACAACAACAAAATCATATCCTTTGAGGCCCAAGTCAAATATCACCTCTATAAAGCTTCTCTCCATTCACGTTTCACAAGAACTTTTGACTCTATAATAATGACATGGCATCTTGACGTATTAGAATTAGTTGCGTGTCTGTCCGTCTGCCTCCCTGAGCAAGGATCAAGCCATTTATTTCTTCCTTTTTGGCGGGAAAGATTTTTAGGCTCACTCTGATGAACACCATGGTCTACTGACAGGATAGGGGATCAAGTACCCAGACAGGGACCCACGATAGATGGTGAAAAGTAAGTCACACGGCTCAATGCTTAGGAGAGAGGTATGGTTCCAGTATAGTGGGTGTTAAGGTCCTGTTACTCTTTCATACTGTTGTACTTTGGGTAATGTCTAAGGATGTAAGTATGAATTAAACAGCTGTTTTCTTGGCATGTGACACTACTTAGACCTATGCAGAGATCTGGACCAGCAAGGGCATTATCACTCTAAACCAAAATAAACCAAACCTCTTGCCATCGAGTTGATCCTGACTCATAGCAACCCTATAGTGGATAAGAAATCACTTGTCTGTAAGACAGTAATGTACTCATAAGACTTCTCAGTCTTTTTTCGGACCTTTTTAGATAAAATAAAACCCTGGAATTTGAGGGCAAACTGATGAGGGGTGAGGGGAGAGCACAGATGATAATCTTTGGAGGTTACAAAGATTAGGTGAAAAAATAAGAGAAATATGACCTTCATTAGTCAAGATAGGATAGATTATACTGCAGTAACAACAACCCCAAATCTCAGTTGAGTAAAACAACAAAGGTTCATTTCTCTTCCATGCCATATGTCAACTGTTGGTCAGTAGTGGACTCTGCTCCTTATAGTCACTCAGAGACCCAGGCTGAAGGAGAAGCCACCATCTTAACAATTCACCAGTCTACCGTGGCAAACAGAATGACATCTCCTGTAGGGTCTCAAATTGGATATTAAATGTTCTGGTCTGGAAATGGCATGCACTCCCTATTCATAATACTTTGGCTGGAACTAGTCACGTGGTCCCATCACACCATAAAAAAGTCAGGAAGTGCAATCCTACCATGTTGCCAGAAGGCATAAAGCTGGAAATTTTTGGTAAACAAGCTCTGGTGACTACCACATGACCTTATTTGTACCCCAAGCTTGTAAAGTAGATCATACTAGTTACAATAAATTTAATTGTATTTTACTGAAGCAGTGTTTCCTGTTGGTTTAGTTTAAATAAATGAAACTCAGATTGTTCATAGATGTTGTGAGAGTCTGTTTATTCAGTCTGAAAGATTCTAGAAAAACTTATCTGCACCTGAGGTGGTACAACAACTGCACAATTATATCGCTAAGAGCTTTTGCTAAGGAGTCCAGGAGAGACCAGATCTTTGTTTGATAAATATATTACAAAGAGTTAATTCAACTATTAAAAATCAGATTATTATAAATTAAGGATTTTCCTTTGAAGGAAGCAAAGTCTGATGGAAAAGAAATATTGATTAGAACAGCAAAAAGATATGAGATTTAGTTCCTCATTTCTACCTACTTGCTGTATAATTTTGAAGAGTCTTTTAATCTTATATGCCTCAGTTTTTCTATCTAGAAATAGCTAACATTATTTCATTCAATTATCACATATTCATTTAGCATCCACTAGAAACCCTGGTGGCATAGTGGTTAAGTGCTATGGCTGCTAACCAAAAGGTCGGCAGTTTGAATCCACCAGGCACTCCTTGAAAACTCTATGGGGCAGTTCTACCCTGTGCTATATGGTCACTATGAGTTGGAATCGACTTGATGGCAACAGGTTTAAATGCAGACACCTGGCTGAATTGATAATACACAGGTTAAGGAAAAGAAGAAAAAAAACCATGATTCTTGACCTTGTGAGTCTTATAACCTATTTACCACTAGTGATATAAATCACTGGGTTCTAAATAATAAAATGTAGTACTACATGTATGGATAGATAAAATATAAAGATTACTAATACCTTCACTAATCTGCTTAATGTACTGGTATATGAGCCTCTGAAGGGAGATAAGACAACCGGAATGCTCCTTAGAAGCAAGGATGGCAAGACTTTGTCTTGCTTACTTTGGACACGTCATCAGAAAAGACCAATCACTAGAAAGGACACCATGTTTGGTAAAGTAGAGGGTCAACAAAAATGAGGAAAACCCTCAATGAAATGGATTGACATAATCGCCTCAACAACGGCCTCAAACATCAAAGATCATGGAGATGGTACAGAACAGGGCAACATTTCCTTCTGTAATACATAAGATTGCCATGAGTTGACAACAACAACAACAAAGCGAGGTGATAGGGAAGACAAGCGATAGGGAGGCAAGGAACATGAAAAGCAAATGAGCACTTCAAAACCTACTATAATAACTGAAAGAAGATCTTCATACACCCCCACCTACTGGAGCCCAGCGTGCAAAGAAACTTATGACCAAGTATTTAAAGATATGTGAAGTCAAACCTGTCAAATAGTAGGTGGCCCATTAAAGGAGGTGAAGAGTCTTATGTTTTCCTGGCTAGCTGATAGGGCCTCTGAGTGTTCTCCTTTGAGTTCTTAAGTATTCAATTTAGAATAATTCGTGCATAAAGAATTCAATTTTTTAAAGAATATAAGAAAATTTATATTGCAGCAGCAATATGCAACCCTACCAAAATGCTCACTATACATTCACAAAAGTGGTTACAATATTTTGTGTGTCTTTCTGAGTCTTTTAATATCAGTAGTACCAATAAGGACTTCCAAGGACATAGTGTCCTCCCAATGCCTACTGTAGTTTGAGTTTTCAGTTATTTTTATTGGAAAGAGTGAATAAACTATTAAAATACAAAGGATCCTTTTAAAGCTACAAAGGAAATGTACAAAAAGCAATGAAAAGGATAACAAATGATTTTCAAATTGAACAGTCTGTTTTATTATTAACAATAACAATAAAGTCACACATCTCATAAGTCTTCCCAGATGAGACATCTGTGGGATTCTCTAGTTTGCAAGGAAGCTTAGCTTATAAACATGTCAGCCATGTTCTGAATAAAATGAAGATTTCGCACTACGTGGGAATGTGACTATTTGTTCTTCATCATTTCCAAGATTCAGTGTTATTTTAAGATGCTTTTCATTCCAATTAAATAGGTCATTTTTTCTATCTACTTTAAGGAAAATGAGGTACCAGTAAGTATCCTTGATGAATATATATTTCTTAAGCTACTATGTTTAAGATCATAGATGATCAACCATTGGGGCAAAGTCTAAATCCTACCAAGTTCACAGGTATAAATAGTCTATTTTGTTTTACTATTTATTAGCAAAGACTGTCTCCATATTCTGGTTACCACATTTGCCCTCCTAAAGAATTGTGATAACAAGTGATTTTGAAAATGACAGTGGTGATATAGTAGTGGACAATTCCTAACTTTAGTCTGAAAATTTACTGTATTTTTTTCATGGCCAGAAACGAAAAAAAAAGGGGGGGGGATGGGTGTTATCTAGTAGCCCACTGAGATTCAAAACTTCAAGGAAGTTGGCAAAAATTTCTGACACTGCTCTTTTTCCATGCCCCTGTCCAAGAGGCAATGCAAGGACTTGTCCTTTGCCTCTAAAAAGTTGTCAACACTCAATTTTCTATGAAACATTTTTGAAGGTTTACTGTCTCTACTCCATTCTCTTCTCTGTTGGTGGCAATAATGAATCATAGTAATGTATTACAGCAGAAATTAAAGAAGTATAATATGTTTCCTGAAGCCTCCACAGATGGAAAAGAGGGAATGAAAAGAATATGGCCTATAGCATCATACAGATTTCATCACTTTATAGCTTTATGACCCATGCCAAATAACTTCACTTTTAGGGAGTTCATTTTCATTATATAATATGAATGATAATAGTTACATCACAGAGTTGTGGCAGATATTATATAAGATGATATACTTAAAAGCACCTGGCACATTGTAAGCTTTAAAATTTTTGGTTTGTTTCTTTTCTTTCTAAGAATACTAAGTATATGGAGAACATTTTTTTCCCTGATGTCTGATTAAAAAGAAAAAAGGCTCTTTTTTCTTCATTCTCAATACCAATGGCTACTGTAAAGTAAAAGTAATTCAGTGATGATGCAAAAAAAAAAAAAAAAAAAAGAAGAAGTTCTCAATAAACTACTCCTACAAGAAATGATGCCTTAAAGACATCACCTTCATTCTAAACTTAGCAGAGTGGCCTGAGGGGTTGCTGAGGTGGGATGGGAAGCTGAAGCAAATGGAGCTTTGGGCTTCCCACCTACTTTAGCCAAAGCACTGATACTTTGCTCTGTTTTATATTGACCATATGTCAATGTAGGATTTAGGAAATGTACCAATGATGTCTTACTTTATGACTTTTTGTTGTTGTTGGTTCCACACAGGACTCGACTACCATCCTGTGGAGAGAGAAGGTGTTTCCCCAGAAGGGAATAGCTGTTCTCACTTAAGTAATACTGAAAGAGTTTCATAGTAGAGCAGGAAACGAGGGCTGGGGGGTGAGGCCTTAGCGGGTAAATCTAGAGCCAGGGTTTGGCCCAGACTGTCAGCCTAGGGACCTGAGTGGTTTTGGTGGAGGAGGATAAGCTACCTCTGCCACACTGGGTAGCTGGGAGAGGATGGCAGCTGACCTAGGAGTCTGGGCTGGATCTGGACTTGTGCTGCCATTGCAAGTCATCCTCTGTGTTTTATTCTCCCAATATTATCCACAAACCTCATACTAAATGATAGGGTAGGCTCTGTTGTCTGCATTTGGAGAAAATCAGTACAATGTCCTTTCCTGGACACCAAAGTGTGGGGTGGCAGTCATTGTCACTGGGAGAGGACAGGTCTGCTCAGCATGCTCTCCCCAGGGAGCCATGGGCTGACCTGAGGCGTCTGAGCTAGAAAGAGCAGGGGAGAAGATGCTTACACTTGAGCGTGCATAAGGCAGAAGCAGGAAAAATTAAAAAAGAGTTAATATTTAACAGCACTTAGTATGCAGCAAGAACTAAGTGCTTTACAATTATTTATTCATTTAATCTTTGCCAGAGCTCTACCAGGTGGGTATAATCCTCATTTTACAGAGGAGGAAATTGAACTATGAGAAGGTTAAGTAACTTGTCCAAGTGGGACAATTAAAGTTTGAGAACATTTTGAGATGAGCTAATTCCCAGCACTTTGGCAAGTAGAGGCTCCTGCCATAATAATTGGGTATGAAAAGTAAGTGTGCTCATAGTTTTTATTCACAGATTGGTAGATGTGACAACATATTGAGATTTTATATAACATTTTATTTGAAATACAAGTTCTGAGTTTAAAAAAATAAAAAGTTCAAAAATAAGACTGTTTGCTACTGTCTAAAATAGTGTTCTCAAACCTTCCTACACATGAGCTCAGACAGGCCAGACTCTGGGGTAACAGCTCTATCCATTCCCCTTTGTCAATGCCCATTTTCTGGTCAATATCAAAATCCATTCACTCGCCTTGAAATCAGTCGTCCAACGATAATACACTTTGTCTATTGCTGCCTCTCTGATTTCACTTACTAAGCATGTGGGGAAGTGAGGGGTGAGAGGTCAGGAGAGAGAAACAGACCAAGAAAGGGAGATGGGCTCCTGCCAGGATCCCATGAGCTATAGGTGTCTGGGACAGGGGGGAAAAAAAAAAACAGTTGCTGTAGAGTGGATTCCAACTCACAATGACCATATGTGTGCAGAGTAGAACTGTGCTCTATAGGGTTTTCAAGTCCGTGGGCTTTCAGAAGCAGATCACCAGAACTTTCTTCTCAGACACCTCTGAATAGGTTCAAACCGCCAACCTTTCCGATAGTAGCTGAGCACTTAACTGTTTGTGCCACCCAGGAACTCTTTGAACGACAGGACTGGGTTATTCAGCTCCTTCCCAGGTCTGTAATTCAAGGCCACTTCAGCCTCTACAGATCTGAACTCTTGGCAGTCCCACTGACCGTCTGCCTCTTACCTGGCCATGTCCTTCACAATCTTTGTTCTCTTCCTTTTTCTGTCCTGCCAGCCGCTCAGAGTCTTGCTCAGAGCTATGCTTCTCGTAGGCCCTGATCTAGATGGATCCCCTGGTTCTTCCTTGTGACCTTAATTCCAAGCAGGATATTTGATTTAGCTCTCCAGAGAGATTTTTGATGCCAATGTGTCAAAATATAAAAAGTCACTGTTTACTACTAAGAAATGCAGTAGACATCCCTGAATTTCAGGCACGCGTCCCTTGATCTAGAGATGAGGAATAGCAATGGCTTGAAGAGTTCCAATACTTAGTAATGAGTGAAAAAGTAAATTCAAATACTATTACCTTGCTTTTTTGGTACACATTAAAATAGCTCAGTCAAAGCAGCCATCTTTAAAATGTTGCCTGTTGTTCCCCCTCCCCAATTCTGACTTGGGATAAGGGACTTCTCAGCAGAATCTTGGAAAAACTCAAATACAAAATCTAAAAACAAACTGGAAAGTCCATGGCACTACTTTACTTCTAAGTTTACCATACTTTTTCCAAATACCACACAGCAGCTCATTCCATTTGCATCTCCTTAGATTAGCAGTCTTTATACACTATATCTTTGTAGTGTACAAAGGTCCCCACCTCTTTTCTTTACCTGCTTAATACCTTGAGCCCTACACTTCATGCTCTCTGCCCACTCTCCCTCTGCCCAGGGCTTGTAGACCCAGACAGTCAACTTGAGATGATGTACCATCTCTTTCAGACACCCAGTGATTGAAGGTCTTCTCATTACACAGTCTACGAATGCAAAAGTAGCAGCCATCAATATTTGAGTTCCTGCTACAAAGGAATGAAGGCAGACAAAGGGACCTGGATCCAATCTTATGGGTGATCAGTTATCAATAGCTAAGCTGGGCTAGCCCATCTTTACGGTGATCAGCAAATCACAGCAGTGAAAGTGACCTTAGAGAAAATATAACCCAAGTTTTCAATAAATGTTTAAATCTGGTCTTTAAATATTACCAAAGGGTTGTGTTCCAACATAAGCTTGATACCTCTTACCACATGGTTAAAAAAAAAAAAACAACCTGCCATTTCTATATTTTGTGAAGAGAAATAATTGGAAAGTGACAAAAAGGAAAAAAGGCAAAAGAATATATCCAAAATGCTTTAAATATATTGCTGTTTTTCCTAGCTGCCATCAAGTCAGCACCTGACTCATGGTGGACCCCATGCACAACGGAACTAAACAATGCCCGGTCCTGCACCATCCCATGATTGGTTGCAGATAGGACTATTTTGATGCATAGGGTTTTCATTGGCTGATTTTTGGAAGTAGATCACCAGGTCTTTCTTCCCATTTTGTCTTAGTGTAAAAGCTCTGCTGAAATCTGTTCAGCATCATAGCAAAACACAAGTATCCACTGACAGATGAGTGGTGGCTGAAAATGAGATATATTGGCCAGGAATCAAACCTGGGTCTCCCACATAGAAAGTGAGAATTCTACCACTGAACAAACAGTGTCCCTTAAATATATGAGAATATTTACTAAAAAATAATAAAAGAATCTGTCATTTGTTTCTGTGGTTTTGACTTTTCATTAAGTGTCAAAAACATGTATTTATGAAGATACTAACATTTTCATAACACAATTAACAGTTAATAAGTTCTTTGACTCTATTTATATCTAATTCCTCTCTGTTCCCTTTTATCTTTAAAGTAAAATTACAAGAAGAAAAATAAACAGGGTAAGTATGGAGATGTTGCCTAGGATTGCAGTCTTAAGGATAGACACACACACACAGATACGTATATATCTAATCAATGCTACAAGATTACTGAACAGAATGACAAGTCACCAGGATACTAATTACTGATTTTCTATCAGCTCAAAAAAGTAATTTTATTTAATATATTACAATTAGATCACTCTGAAAATTTGTTACATGTCGATGTAATTATATATATATTTTTTACCAAAACAGAATTATTTCCTAGCTAGAAAAAATATCCATTTCCTATGCAAATGTATACATTGTACTACCCAGGATTCTAGGGAAAATGGCGAGCAAAAGTCAAGGAAGAAGAAAGTGCATTTGTTCAGTGCTTTACAGATTAAAAAGTGTTTTCACATTCATTACCTCAAATTCCACATTAGAATGTAAACGCAATATATTCAAAGAATAATATATCCTGTAATTTTTAGTTTCCCTTATGAACCTATTTTAAGATTAATCAGTATTATTAGAGTATTATTATCTACGATGTTAATAAAGCCTGAACCCGGAGAAATGCTTAAGCAGAGAACCAAGCAAAATGCATAAATCATAATCATTAACTAGTCTTGTTTATAGTTCAATTAAGATTAACTACTCTTTAAGCAACAGGAATGTGACCATGGGCAAGTTCTTTAACCATTCTAAAAGTCACCTCTTCAATTATAAAACAGACATAACCCCTTATCTTCACATAGATAACAGACTAGGCCAGATAATTTTTTGAGGTTCCCTCTGCCTAAAAATTGTATGTATCTATGATTTTATGAGCACACAACAAAATTAATGAAGACGAAGTCATGTAAGACTTTTAGATAATTAATTCTACCTAACAGCTTGGAAATATAAGAGGAGGACATCGGTGTATGTTAAAAAGATATCCACTGTACTATGGTCTCATATAAGTGGTTTATTGTAATGTCATTATGTATTGGGAAATTTTAAAGTAAGCTTTCAAAGAGGCTGATGACCTCATATGGTAGTTATTTTTCGTTTAAACAAATTAAAAGGAAAATGGGATAAGTCATATAACATCTTACCACTCTGGTTTAATTAAAATACCTCTTCCTCTTCCACCTCCACCCCCTTTCCCATGCCAATGGCAAAAAACCCCAAGGTGAATAAACATTTACTGTGTCAACTCATGTTAAATATAAATTTAACTGTTTTTAGATATACACACACACACGTCTCTTTTAAGTCTTCAATTCTTGCATTATTTTTCTGTTGTATGTGTATGTATATAGCATAAAATTGAGGATATGTTAAGATACAAAAACTTTAGTATTTATTTTACAAAATAGCCTGAATTATAACCATTAACCATACTCCCACCTGTCTTTGTGAAAATACACTTGGATCTGTTTGTAAGTCTGTCTTAGTCAACTTCTTTTTAAGTATAATTTACATACAGTAACATTCACCCTTGTTAGTTAACAGTTGCATGAGTTTTGAAAAATGCTTGGTCACGTAACCACCACCACAATCAAGATACAGAATACTTCTATCACCCAAAATAATTATTTTGGGCTTCTTTGTAGTCAATCCCTGCCGTTCAACCTCAAGCTCCTGGCAACCACCGATCTGTTTTCTGACCCTATAATTGTGCCTTTTTCAGAATGTCATATAAATGGAATCATTCAGTAGGTAGTCTTTTGAATCTGGCTTCTTTCATTTAGAATAATGTTATTTTATGTGAGCAGCCATCTAAGATACATCTATTGGTCCCATCCCATCCGGAGCAAGGGAGAATGAAAAACACACACACGCACAAGGAAAATATTAGTCCAAAAGACTAATGGACCACATGAACCACAGCCTCTGCCAGCCTGAGCCCAGAAGAACTAGACGGTGCCCTGTTACCACCAACTGCTCTGACAGGGATCATAACAGAGGGTCCCGGGAAGAGTGGGAGAAAAATGTTGAAAAAAATTCAAATTCACACACAAAACAGACTTACTGGTCTGACAGAGACTGGAGGAACCCCCGAGACTATGGCCCCAGGACACCCTGCTAACTCAGAATTGAAGCCACTCCTGATGTTCACCTTTCAGCCAAAGATTAGACAGGCCCTATAAAACAAACAATAACACACGTGAGAAACGTTTTTCTTAGTTCAATCAAGTTTATGAGACCAAATGGGCAACACCTGCCAGAAAGCAAAGATGAGAAGGCAGGAAAGGACAGGAAAACTGGATGAATGGACACCGGGAATCAAGGTGTAAAGGGAAAGGGGGAGAGTGCTGACACATTGCAGGGATTGCAACCAATGTCGCAAAACAATTTGTGTACAAATTTTTGAATGAGAAACTAATTTGCACTGTAAACTTTTACTAAAAGCATAATAAAATTTTTTAAAAAAAGAATAATGTATTTTAGATTCCTTCATGTTGTTACACGTATCTGTAGTTGTGTTCCTTTTTATTGCTAAGTAGTATTCCATTGGTTAGATGTATTCCATTATTTATTTATCCATTCACAAGTTGAAGAACATTTGGGTTATTGTCTACTTGTCTTTCTTACAGGAGAAAGATGTGGCAGTCGGCTTCTGTAAAAATTACAGTGTTGGAAATCCTATAGGGCAGTTCTACTCTGTTCTGTAGGGTTGCTATGAGTTGGAATTGACTTGATAGCAACAGGTTTAGTTTTGGCAGAGCACAAAAAAACATAGCATGGTGGTGAAGAGCTTGTGTTTTTGAGCCAGACAGACTTAAATTCAAATCCCAGCTCTGCCATATATTAACTTGTCCCTTGGGCAAATTACTTATATTCTCTGAGTCATAGTATTGTTGTGAAGATTAAATTAATATGTGACTTATACTACCAACAAATGGCAGCTGTTATTATTATTACTATTATCCCTGGTTCGCAACCTCTGCTCTACTTCAAGTCTTTAAACTGATCCTAAACACAACATTTGCAGTTACCTCAGAGCTTCTGGTATATCACTTACTTAAAATATCCCACTCGTTCTCTCTGCTTCCCAGCTTCAGGATCCAAATCCATCTTCCTCCGTGAGGACCTCCCTAAATCATAGTCCACATTTATCTTTCCATTCTCCACATTCCTATAGCATGCATTATGCAATCTGGTAGCTGCTAGCCACATGTGGCTTTTTAAATTTAAATTACAATTAAATAAAAGTTAAAATCCAGTTCATCAGTCACACTCCACATTTCGAGTGCTCAATGGCCAAATGTGGCTAGTGGTTACTGCATTGCATGGTGCAGATACAGCATATTTTCATCATTGCAGAAATTTCTATTAGACAACACTGCTTAACACTTGAAACTACATAGTTCCATTTAGAACTGGGTTATATGCTATGGTCTTCTTTCAGTTGTTCTGTGTGCATGGCCATATGTTCCATATAAAACTAATAACTAGCAGACAATTACTGAGCACCTATTCTGTGCAAGACACTCTGCCAGGGACTGAGAATATGAAGACCTGCCTTCCAAGAGCTTATTGTAACATAGAACTCATGCAATGATATACCATCTCCTATGTGATCCTGAGCCACCTAGACAATAAATGCAAAAAGAATTTAAAAGAAGAAATGATTGCCAAAGTCTGGGTGGTAAAGAAGTGGGTCATTAACACTCTAGGACATATATGGAAAGGAGTATTCCAGGCAGGTAGGATAGTGGGCAGAGCCCTATCTTACACTTTCTGACATTCCTTCCATAGCACCAAGAACAGTGCTAGGTACAGAGGAATCTAACTAACACACTTGGACATGGAGGAATCAAATTATTGGGAGAGGAATCAATGCAGACTGTCATGCAGCAGAGGTGATGTGGGACAGATGCTCATATGATGAGAATCCAACCAAAATAAGCTCATAGCAGATCAGTCTAAGTGCAGATAGGCAAAGGGAGGTGCAGAGCAATCCAGAGGCGGGGGCCAAGAAGCAAAGGCAAGTGAAGCCAAAAAAAAAAAACAAAAACAAACAGGCCGTCAGAGTGATACTGAGATCAGCATGAGCTGTAGTGTCCAAAGTTAAGGATAATGCAGCCGGAAATAACTCATCATCAGAGAGACTGAAGGAGCAGAGGACGTGTGCTCTCACAGGAGGCCAGGCTGGGAAAAGCAGCCAGTATAGGGAATGCCATTCCAGCTATCTTTTATCCCTGAGAGTTACACATGGGATTATTTGTCTCTCTGTCTCAAACCCTCCCAGACATCTCCCTACTTATGGAAGTCAAGTAAATCTTTCTGATTGGCTGTGTTCATATTATATTAATATTACTATTATGAAGCCCTGGTGGCGCGGTGGTTAAGAGTTTATCTGCTAACCAAAAGGTCAGCAGTTTGAATCCACCAGCTGCTCCTTGGAAACCCTATGGGGCAGTTCTATTCTGTCCTATAGCATCACTATGAGTCAGAATCAACTCGACAGCAACGGGATTACATTATATTAATATTTTTAGTTAAACATAAAGGGAAAAATCTGCGAAAACTAGACTGAAATATAAGATGAAAAGTAACATCCTTAAGTTTATTGGCCATCTGCAATGCCCTAGCTGCCTCATGGTACCCCCCATTTTCCATTGTCTTATTTGGGCTTGGCATGAGTAACCTGCCCAAGGAGTTGTTGCAGAGAGCTGGTTTAAATTGCTTTTTCTTTAGTTCTACAGCATGTGCTTTACCCTTAGAAGATCTGCAGGGTGACAAAACATTGTTCTTCTCAACTTTGTCTGAAGCTAAAAGAGTATCAAAGAAAGTATAACCAATTTAAAGTCCAAACTTTGGATGAGAAATCAAATGTTTTTGGAGGAAAAGACAAAACAAAACCAAAAATTGATGACAGTAACCCAGTCACTTCTTGATGCTCTGTTTTAAAGAGGCACTATACAAATGATATATACATAGAGAGAGAGATAGATACTATACAGATTCAGACAGACTAGGAAGAAAGGCCTGGTGATCTACTTCTAAAAATCAGTCATTGAAAATGCTATGGATTACAGTGATCCAATCTGCAACCAGTCATGGGATGGCACAGGGCCAGGCAAAGTTTTGTTCTCTTGTGCATGGGGTCACCATGAGTTGGGGGCCGACTCTACAGTAGCTAACAACAACATATATTGCAAGAACCAATCCAGACACTATATCACCCACCTCTCTAACACAGAGCCGTGTCTCACTGTCTGAAACCACAACTCTTACAGAATCCTCAGAGGTTCTAGGATACCGCACTTGATCTGAGTCGGCAGTGGAAAGTAAGCTCTTTAAAGAACTCTGCATTTTCCCCACCGCAGTGTCTTGCCACGAGAGGCCACCTACAACCAAGGGTGCTGATGCCCTGACCATTCCAAGCACATCTTCTCAAGGAGGATTCTGGGAAGTGCCGCAAGGTGATTTGAAAGGCAAACCATCAATGTCAGTTCAAATGTTGTGAAAGGATCAATCTTCTTTAAGCCATGAAATTATCATTTGCAAAGCACTTGCACGAGAAGACTCTGGTTTTCTAATTTCCCACTCACACCAGAATGTCAGGAGTTCCTCCTGACAGAAAGCAGAATGCCAGGTATCCTGGGAAACTAGATTCACTGTTATTATTCCAGAGACAGAGAGCCATGATGGCCGGAGAAAAGTATTCAGTCTAAGTGGTTTGCCATAGTAGAGACTCACTGTACTGTAAATAGAGCACTGGATTTAGATCAAGATACATAGTCAAGTCCTAGTGCTACAACTTTCTTGTTGGGTGACCTTAGTTTAATCCCTTAATTTCCCCTGTCATCAGTTTACTCATCTGTAAAATGGAATAACACATTCCTTAACGATTTTGGTGGGGTGGGGTGAGAATCAAATGAGATAATGGCTTGTGAAAACACTGTAATCTGTAAAGCACTATGCACATGGGAGCTATTATCTGGTCTTTTTCTTTAAAACACTGGTCCTTGGAGTTCACTTAGCCTGGGATTTTCCAACTGCACTTCTAAAAGTACATTTTAAAAGCTACTCAAGTGAAGACTTACACAAAATATGAGTATCTGTTTTCTGCTCCTTTTTCTCTGATCCAAGGAACTTGCTTCCTTTCACAGATTTAGCTCTTTATGTCATTAACTAAATTTAAATCATGCCTAAAGACTTACTTGTTTGGCAGCACAGTTTCATATCCTGTTTGGTTTAATTTTTTAAATTCTTTTGTAAAGCACTCCAAGATGTTTGCATGAAGATCACTCAACAAATGGAAGGCTCTCTTGAATACACACACAAGTACACACCCACATCAATGGGAAGAAACATAATACAGACTTCTGCGAACATAGTAAAACAAGTCTACGGAAAACAGTTCCTAAATTTATATTTGATACCACACTATGCAGTTATTTCTGGGTTGAAAGGGACTTAACCCCCTCTAGCCCTACTTGGAAGGCTAATGTCATCGTCTAGAATCTAAGCCCACTAACTCATATATAGAGAAGATCTAAGTATACAGTTCAACACAGACACAGTATTTTCCATGAAGCAGGCATCCTGGCAAGAGAAAATTCCCTAGTGTTTCAGCATGTATCAAGAGACTAACCATCAGATCCTGAGCTATGTTACATAAGCACAATATCCTTATTGTTAGCAGCTGTTCATTGGTCAGCATTGCACAACTGACCAGGTGCATGGCAGGAGGGAGTTCTGTATTTATCCAAAGTTTCAGGGTAGATGGGCTCAGAACTTGTTCCATGGGGGTAATACACTGGTTCCAAGCCATCAGGATTATTATAACCCATACTTAAGGTACTTTGCCAATTTATGCATATGTGGTAGAAATTAAAGCATGCTGTGGATACCAAAAAAAAAAAAAAAAAAACATCGATTTAATTTGGAAATATTCTTTTTGATTTTGTTTGTTTAAGAATGGATTTTAAACTTAATTCTCTAAATACAAAGGTAAAAATCATTAACACAAAGCCATTAAAGATTATCAGACCCTTTCAGGGAAGATAAGCTTTGAATTAACCATGGCAAGGATATTTGATTTTCAATGATCACCGAGATAACTGTGTAACGCTAAACTGCATTAGCAGAACCAAGGAAATATCTATCCATACAGAAGAGAAGGATTTTAGAGTACCAAAAAGAAAAACCCACATCCTTCTACATTCAAGAAAAAAAAAAAAAAAAACTCTCACTTGAAATTCAGTCTTAAGGCTCAGACTTTTATGTTGCCTTATAGGGGAATTTAAACGCTGTTTTCTTACCTTCTTCCTCATTTGGTTTAAATCTTTTGAGGCATATTTTCCTTTACTGCTGTACTTTGCCATTCAATAAATTTGTTCTTTTAAAAGTTTCAAATAATCAGCTATTTGTTATTTAAGGGTATTATGTTGAAAGGCAAGTTATTGAGCTACCAATTGCTATGTTCAATAAGTCTGTATTTTCACACTGAGTCAGTTTTCTTGTTACTGTATTGGTTTAGTTCTTAAGAAAGGTATACCTATATATAAAACAGAGCTAACCTAAGGCTTGCTGTGAAGAATAATGACACTACCTAGGAAATATTAATAATATCAGCATTATTATTATTATTACAGAAAATGCAATCTATTGACATTATTGAGCCATCACTTTCCTAACCTTTATGCATTTAGAGCTAGTATATACTGAGCATGTGCTCTGTGACAGGCAGATTGCAACTTTAGTTCCTCCAATGTCTAGATGGGATAACAGAGGCAAAGCAATTGGAGAAAGCTGGAGTCATCTGACTCCAGATACTTGCTCTTATCCACCAGTGTAATGATGGTGTTTGCAGCAGTAACAGGTGGAGGAGAAGCAGGCCTTCAATAAAAGTCTCTTGTTATGGCAGTAGAAAGGGACTCTAATCTCAAAATGTGGATCACAAGTTTACCTTCAGAGGTAAAACTAATGTCCGCAAACAGATATCTATCAAATACCCAAGTCATGAATTATGTTGGCAGCACTTTTACTAATGAAAACCACTCTTAAGACTCTATACCTTGATTAGAATTGTTTGGTGGTAAAATATTGACTAAAACTTAGTTTTGACAGTGGTGGTTGTTGTCAGGTGCCATCGAGTCGCTTCCAACTCATACTGACTCTATGAACAACAGAAGGAAACACTGCCTGGTCCTGCACCATCCTCACAATTGTTGCTCTGTTTGAGTCCATTGTTGCTGCTGCTGTGTCAGTCCATCTCATTGAGGGCCTTCCTCTTTTTCATTGACCCTCTACCTTACCAAGCATGATGTCCTTCTCCAGGGACGGGCCCATCCTGATAACATGTCCAAAGTACGTGAGACGAAGTCTCGCCATCCTCACCTCCAAGGAGCATTCTGGCTGTACTTCTTCCAAGACAGACTTACTAGTTCTTGGGGCAGTCCATGGTATATCCATTATTCTTCATCAATGCCATAATTCAAAGGCATCAATTCTTCTTCAGTCTTCCTTATTCATAGCCCAGCTATCACATGCATATGAGGCAACTGAAAATACCACGGCTTGGGTCAGGCACACCTTAGTCCTCAAAGTGACATCTTTGCTTTTTGACACTTTAAAGAAGAATTCTGCAGTTTTAGCTTTAAAACATTATAATGGAGATTCAAATACATCACTGTTAGTTTAAAGGCACTAATAATGCTATAAAAACCAGTTGCTGTCTACTTGACTCCCACTCCTGGTGATCTCATGCATGTCAGAGTAGAGCTATGCTTCACAGGGTTTTCAGTGGCTGATTTTCCAAAAGCAGATCAACAGGCCTTTCTTCTGCACAATTTGTTAATATGTCTTGAATTAGGATATAACATAGATTATATCAGTGAAGCGTACACTTCACAGTCCTGCATGCAAAGCCAATATGAAGGGGATCACTCCATTTTCAGACTCTATTAACAGCTGAGTTTGTAGCCTGTGATGACCCTATTTACAATGGGAGGAAAATGAAGATGATTGTATATGTGCTTACTGCTTCTGAAAGCAATCTTTCGTGTTTGTCCAAGGCTGGGATTTAAAATAGGTTCTGTGAGAGAGTGTGCACATCCCTGTTCAACACTTTCAGAGCCTGAGTGTAAAGAGGGAAGATTATGTTTCCTGTCGTTTTATTGTCCCAGATTACTCATGCAGGAGGAGAGACATTTACTTCTGTGCCCAGCAGTTTCTTGTCTTTGGTTTCGTAGCCCAGTCATTACAAACGCAGGGTGATTTGGAGCTCAGTTCAAGATTTCTTCCACTTCCTTGCCTGGTGGACTTTTCCTAGAGCCTCCCGAAATTAGGTCCTATTTGTCCTACATCTTGCAGAAATTATTCAAAATTTCTAGCCTGTGGGTGTTCTTATTCCTTATTTCCTGTGCAAACACTATCTTTTTCCCTGATACATATCAGAACAAAGATTATACACACACATCATTTAGGAGGTAGGGGATTAAATATGTAGGATAAAATCACCGTCTTGAAACAAAAATAACGTAGAGTCCCTTTTTGTGCTTCTTCCACAATTACCACATTCTAAGGGAGAAAAAAATAATTTCCATTTCTTTCCCCAAGAATACGATAAAAACTAGAACAAGTTACTATCCCTCTGCTTCCTTCAGTTTTGAAAATAAAACATAAAGTACGCCAAGTTTGCAGATTTTCTGAAAACCGTACAATGTGAGGTACTCTTTGGCTGGCTAACTCCTTCTAAGCTCAAATGTCACATAACTGCCCCATCCCCCACCTAAATTATGTCCCTTTCGCTAGTGTCTCTTATATCACTGTTGTCATTCAAGTACTACCACAGCCTGTAATGATAGATTCTTTAATGCCCTATCTCCCCCACTTAATTCTAAACTGTTTTTATTCTAACCATTCTATACCTCATGCCTATCACAGTGCCTGACATATAGTAGACAATAAACATGTATTGAATTAATGATTAAATAAACAGTAAAAGAGCTAACAGGTTTTTTATGAAGCTGTTTTAAATGAAAATACAGTATAAAATGTATGCACTACATTTTGCTAGTGCAAGTAGATGTTCAAAGAAATGTACAATTATGAATTAATCAAGAAATGCCAAGTGCCTTTCTCCTGACCCCCTCTCTCCATTTGAACGCCTGCACTTCCAACTTTATGGGGTCACTGGTAGGCTGATTTCTTACTTAGGCTCTAAACGAAGTGCAAGGCAGGCCTAGATGCACTGGCTAGGTTGTTCTAAGGTTCTGGGTTGGCCTTTGACAGGGTAGCATGGGTATCTGGTCTACACAGCAATTTCAAAGACAGTGTAAGTAGGTAGAAACTGTGCCTGGACATGTCTTTTAGTGCTTTCGTTAAACTTTCTTCACTAAAAACATAAATATTTTCAATGTTAATAAGTCATATTTTAAACATATTTTACAAGTAGAATGGCACTGCCTTTCAGCAAACCCAGAGTTTGTCATCTCACTTTATTACATATGTATATTATACACACACACGTATAATATATGGAAATGTATCATATCTGTTCACACTCATGCATCAATCAACTAACGGATTTCTTTCTTTAACTTTGCATTGCAAAAACAAAGCTCTAGATTCAGCATTTCTTAATTATGAATTAGGGGCTTAATTCGTGAAGATGGCATAGGAGCAGGCAACCTTTCATTCTGTTGTACATGGGGTGACCGTGAGTGGAAGCCACATTGACAGCAACTAACAACTACAATGATAATAACAGTGGCTTAATAATTAAATGCATAATCCGCCAAGACAATCTAGTCAAAGCTGAGGTTTCTTTCTTTATAGTGTCTACTTTGGCTATGCAGGTTATTACAAATGGCTGAACAAGTCACTTTATAATTATCCCTATATTCTTGTCATAACTTGGCCAGATAGGTGAATTGTGTTAGATGGAAAGATAGCATGAAGAAATGTTGACTCTAACAAATCCTTAAACCATGCTGTTCCAGTCCAGGACCTCCTAAGATCAGTAAATGGACTGCTTGCTTTGCCCTCATACGAGGTTTATTAGCTAATGTCTCCTAGACTTTTCTCATGTCTTGATGTCTGCTCTCCACCAACTGCTTTTCCCCTTTATTTAAGATTCTGCTGTGAAGATTGAGTCACTGTCTCCTGACTAAATGCTCTTGCATCTAGACACTCCATGTGCTATTCTCCCCCACACCATTTATGTCTGTTTCCATAAAAATGGATGAGTATGCACTTGTTTATGTGTTTTCTCTGTGTGTGTTCTTGGGCTCTTTCATGTGTCTGTCTGGCTGGACTGAGGGACCACAGAGCACTTCCTGCAGCCCAACCACAGCAGGAAGACTGGGCTCTGGTCTCAGACCACCAGCAGGATCCCACCATGGACCTGACATGCGGGTGGAAGCTGTACTTCCTCACAGTTCCTCAGTAGCACTAAGTTGCAAGGGAAGGCAGAAGAAATTCACAGAGCCCCGAAACGATGGCTCAGGTTGTCACGGTCAGGGTTGAAATGACCACAAAGTCTTATCAGTTTCTATAAATCACTGAAGTCCATTTTCAACGTTAATGTGTCACTGGTCACTACCATGAGGAGACAAGATGTCAGTGGCAGGCTTTAACTGGTGAAATGTTCACCCACTATTTGTTTAATCAGTTGTTAGCTGCCGTTAAGTCAGCCTCCGACTCGTGACTATCCCAGGTATTACACAGTAGAACTGCTCCATAGGGTAATCTTTACGGAAGTAATTCACCAGGCCTTTCTTCTGTGGAGCCACTGAGTAGGTTTGAAGCACCAACCTTTAGGTTAGCAGCTGATTGCAAACCACTTGCACCACCCAGGCTCCTAAAG
The DNA here is from genome assembly GCF_000243295.1 of Trichechus manatus latirostris. NCBI lineage: Eukaryota > Metazoa > Chordata > Mammalia > Sirenia > Trichechidae > Trichechus > Trichechus manatus. The sequence continues at coordinate 2,493,353 of NW_004444050.1, read as the reverse complement.
AATAATATAAAAATGTTTTTAAAAAAAGGAGAAAGAAATCCACTAGACTGTGAGCTCCATGAAGACAGAGGGCACTACTTGTTTTCTTCTTCTTCCTGTTGTCATTATTGTTATTGTTATTATTGTACTGGCCCTGAGGCCTGATACTGTGCTTGGCACATTCCAGGTATGAATCAATATTTACTGAGTACTTATATATATGGGGTCACCACGAGATGGAATCAACTCGACTGCAACTAACAACGTATTCTACGAGTCCCTGCGTGGTGCAAACGGTTGAGCACTCAGCTACTAACCAAAAGGTTGGCACCCTGAGCACGTGAGAAGAGAGGCCTGGCTATCTGCTTCCAAAAGATCACAGCCACTGAAGCCTGTGGAGCACAGTTCCATTCTGAAACACATGGGTTACCATCCGTAGGAATTGACTCAACAGAAACTGGTTTGTTTGTATTTACACATGTTCTAGGGACTGTTCTAAGATCTGGGATTACAGCGATAAGACAGAGCTCTGTTTTCATGGACAATACATTCCATTTTGGCAGAGGGTGGGGGAGTAGGCGGGGAGAAGCAGAAATAAACAAATGGAAAATTAAATAAAGAAGAAAATACCAGAAAGTGAGAAGTGCTATTAGAAAGTTTCAGGGAGATGGGGTGGGAAGCTAATTTAAGTTTGATTGGACATGAGGTAAATTTTTACTGAATGACCACAGCCAGCCCTGAGAAGATCACAGTACTGTACTTCTCAACCTTGGCTGCCCATAAGAATCACCTAGGGAGCTAAAGCATCTTGCTACCTGTGACACATCCTCAGAGATTCCGATTTACCTGTGCTTGGGTGGTGGGGCCTGGGTATTGGTAGTGTTTAAACGCCACCCAGCTGATTCTAATGCATAGCCAGCTTGAGACCCACTGAGGAGGAAGAACATTCTAAGTGAAGGAATAGCTAGGATAAAGACCTTCGCATGGGAAGGAGGCCTATGATTAGATCAGTGGTTAATAAATCTCTCATTAGAATCATCCAGGGAGCTTTTAAACATCCAGATGCCTTGCTAAACCCATTAAATAAGACTCAGAGTGTGGGGCCCAAGCATCACCATTTTTTATAATTTCTCAAGAGATTTCAAAGTTCAGGCAAGTGTGTTAGACTTACAGTGGCCAATTGTCCTGGTTGCCTAGGACTGAGAGGTTTCCAGGGACCTGGGGCTTTCAGTCCTGAAACTAACAAACCAAGATGGTTGGTCACCCTAGACAAATGGTTCTCAAAGTATGGTCCCTGTACCAGCAGCCTCAGTGTCACTTGGAAATTTATTAGAAATACAAATTATTGGACCCCAATCCATACCTACGAAATCAGAAAGCCTAGGGTAGGGCCTAGCAATGTGCGTCTTAACAGTCCCGCCAGGTAATTCTGATGCAGGCTAAAGTTCAAGAATTACCGTGTTAGATCAGCAGAGAACACTATGTCTACAGTGTAGATAAGGTTGCAGAGGTAGAGAATGGATAGAAGAACGAATGAATGGATGAAAGAATGAGCTCACCAGGAAATATCTTCTGCTAATGCCCCTACAGTGGGATGAGTATAAAGTCTCTTATGATTTTGTCAATTTTTAAGCCAGCAGAAAGGCATATTTTGTTCAAACAATAGAACAAATGTTTATAATCTTTAAACAATCAGAAGCAAAAAAACAAAATCAGCATAAGGCCCAGGCTGCTGTAAACCCTCAAAATAGTTTTGAGAGTACTTTTGTTAATATAATGCCAAAAGAAAACTACTTACAGTGTAAACACTACATCCCCTGAAAGAAAGAAACACCGTTAAGTTACCTATCGTTGCCATCAAGGTTGCCTTCGTTCTGGAAATCGAGGTGGTTTAACACATTCCCCATTCCCAACTCCACTCCAATCCAAGCAGCTTTCCCGGGCCAAGCAGGTGTTGGGACCAGGAGGCAGTCAAGCAGAACCTGGGGGATTGTTACACTATAAATCCATGATAGGGACTGTTCCTCTTTGGGCCCTCTTGTTCCACTGGGGACTGACCCAGGAGAGTCTCAGAACTTTGTTCTGAAAAGCGGGGCATACTAGTATCTTTGGAGCCCAAGGTACTAAAGAGTACTGAGTCTTCTCCTGCTGGAGCTGAGAGAGGGTATGGAAACCAGGGAACAGAGACACTGCCTGGTGTCTGGACATGGAACTCAACACCTACTTACTGTTGCATTGAGGTCAGAGACAACCCACTGTCTACCATTCCCATGACCACATCTACTTACGGTACTCTAACCAGAAGTTAAAAAGAAAAATTACAATATTTAAACTAAGAATTTTGGTAGATGAACTAAGGGAGAGGCTAGTATCTGCTGAGAGTCAAATTAGTAGCTTAGAAAATCAAACCAAAGCAAAAACATGCAAAGGGACAGAAATCATAAGACAAAGATAAATACAGGGGTCCTAATATCTGAACAATGGGATTTCCGGAGGGTAGGAAGAAGGAACTAATAGAGGAAAAAATAATTATTTAACAGATAATAGAAAAAAATTTCTCCAAGGGGAAGAAAGTTTTAAGCTGCAGATTGAAAGCTTATAATAAATAACCATCTATCAGGAGGGACCAGTCCCTGGAGAAGGACTTTATGTTTGGTAAAATATAAGCTCTGACCCATGAAATGTGCATGTATTACTGACAGCTAAGGTTAATAATAACTGAACTAAGATTTCGGGTGCCACCCTCTGCAGGGTAGAGCAAGTTTGTAGTTTGAGTCTAGTAAAATTAAGTGGCTACTTAAAACCAGCATTCTTTAGGGGATTATATCAAAATACAGAGTGTCTAAAATAGATCATTCACAGTGTCCAGAAAACAAGCCAAAATTACTCAAAATACCTCATCCCCACCCAAAACAAACAACCAAAAAGACACATTTGCAAAAGACAAATGATGGATACCAACTACGACATGACCCAGATGTTGGAATTAGCATTCCAGGATTACTATCCACCCAATCTTTCTTCCTCTCTCCTTCACTGGGTAGACTTGTATTAAACTCAGGTGGCTCTCTAGCCTTTCAATCTCCCCTCCCATTTTCTCTCACAGGTGTTCCCTCTAATAGAACCCTTGCAAGTTCAATCCCATCTTGGTATCTTCTTCTCTGTTGACCCAGATACACAACTGGTCTGAGAAATCTAAAAGGTCAAACCTAGTCATAGTTCTTGCACTTTGGCGGCATCAAAATCACTTGGAGGTCTTGTTAAAACATAGATTCCTGGGTCCCACCCAAGAGATTTTTAGTCTGAATTTGCATGTCTAACAAGTTCCCAGGTGATCCTGATGGTGCTTGCCTGTGGCCCCACTCTGAGAACCACCAGTCTGAGATTTCCTCTCCTTGCCGTGGACAATCGGATGATACTGAATCTCACCAATTACGTTTTCCAGGCTTCTAAAAGTATGGTTTCCAAGCTGTGTCCTGGAGAAATTTGATGCTTGAGGATCTGCTATAGGAGGAAAGGTGAAGCTTAAAGACAGCGATCCAGGCCTTCTCCCTCACTTCCCAGACAGCAACTGTGATATTATCAGTTTTATATATTGACTTGTCATTCGATGAGTTCTAATGATGAGAAAAATATTTGAAATTAATTTCTAACAAAATTCAGCCAGGACTCTATCAATAAGATCAACAACAACACTGGCAACTCCTTTCTTTTGGTCTGGCTGGCCACCTTGGTTAACTGACCAGTAGCTGTATTTTGAACAGCCTTGTTCTATGGCCTCATTCCAACTTTGACTTTCATAGGTCTGCCATAACACTCAGGTCTCCAGGAGCCTTCTGACTTCCCTGACTCACACGATCCCTGTTCTTGGCATACTAGAGGGACTTTCTATCCTTTTGGTGACATGAAATAGCTTCTAAGAAAGCTATTATCTAGAAGCTTTTTCCTCTGGTAAGGGAAAACTCCTTTCTCTATCTTCTTTCCCTATTGCCTTTTCAAAATCTTCTCCCCTTCTTTGACAGCTGCAAGACAAACAACAAAATAGGCAGAGATAAAAACCAAAAGCTGCAAAGCTACAGCTAACATTCAACCTTCATGCTGCCACTATACCCACAGATAAACACTTTTCATCATTTTTCATTCTTTTAAACATTCCTGGACTGTCACTGGAAACCCTGGTGTGTAGTGGTTAAGTGCTACGGCTGCTAACCAAAAGGTCAGCAGTTCGAATCCACCAGGCACTCCTTGGAAACTCTATGGGACTGTCACTAGAGCTGGGTTATTCAAAAAGCTCAGTAGGCTTTATGAGCCTTATTTTTCTCTTGATTTAAATAAAAGGGCCTGCCTTTTACTATTCAGTACTAATCGATAAATGTCAAACACGAGAAACAGTGAATTATAAAAGATTGATTTGTCACTCAACCGTACTTAAGTACAAGTGATTCAGTTTGAGGATAACTAAAAGATTTTTAAATACCCTTCCTCTTTTACCATTCTACACGTGGTCACTTAATAGAGCAATAGGACTTCCGAGGTTAAGAGATGAAAAAAGAGTCATTGAAGTTTATGTTTGCTATTTATTAGAAGTTCTAATGAAGGATTCAGTGGGAGGAAGCTACCAGACAACAATTTTTCTACACTTTGAATTAATAAATTATATCATCTCTTCTCCCCCATTACTCTTAGATAATTAACAACTATCTTCCAGTGGTCAGAATACTGCACTTATTGTTAGTAAAAAAACATTCATGGTAAGAAATTAAATCTGACAAATTTTGAACAGAAACAAAAGTAACAGAGAAGATTGCAGGATCCCTTTTTTTCAAAAGTATAAAGTTTATACATATATACAGCTGGTGGTAACTTTTGAATAAGTATATGGGAGACATAAAATCCAAAGAATTTACCCCAAAACTTCCCCCCAACACTCCCTTCCAGCCCCATTTACATCCTGTTGAAGTTTAGGTATACTGAAGGAAGTGCTTAAAGGAGTAAGAATAGATGTAATGGGAGGAAAAATCTTGAATTTTGACTCAAATGGTTAAGTCTGAATCTTAGATTCAACCACTCAATAGATCTTTGGCAATAAACTGACTCTATGATTCAGTTTCTGTATCTATACATTGATGATTGGCAATAAACTCCCCTGGATTGTTGTGATTTAATGAGATTTAGTGGAATAATGTCTGTATGGTTGTAGGTGCTCAATAAATGTCCATTAAAGTAGAAAGATGATTCGTGAAGGATCTGTCCAAAATTTGAACTAATAGGACCACCTTCAGGATGACATACTAGTTTAGAAACGAAATTAGTAATAAAGATTAAAATAATTTGAAGTTATTCGGAGGTTTGTTCTATGAAGAATTCCATTTGCCATAATGTAGAATTGGGGATAAAAAAGGATGATGTAGATAGATACATAGATAGACAGATGAATAATAGATAATTATAACACAATGTAAAAAGTGCTCTTAGTCACAAACACGATGGGTTGCTAGGGTACGTGGAAAGGACAAACTGTGCAGGGTAAGGGTAAGGGAAGGTGATTATCCAGGGAACATTTTGCTTTGCACGGAGACCCACAGAGGACTTAAGCTGGGGGATTAAGCGGGGCTTCTTCAAACTAATATGGTGGCAGGGGGTAGGGAGTGGTGAGCATACCAGACAGACAGAATAGCATGTGCAAAACATATGATTTCATAAATTCACCATAAAGATCAAGAAAAAGAAACAGATGAATAAAACTAACCCATTTATAACAGACAATTTTTAATGAAGAAAAATTGGGAAAGTAATAAATACGAAAAAAGCTCTCAGAACATGTGCCTCAAGAGGAAGGAGTACTGGGAGTTCAATGACCTGGTCCAAGTCTGGCTCAAGCAGACTTGGGTAGATCCCTTCAATACTCTGAGTTGAAGTTCTGTTATCTCCAAAATCTGAGAGTTGGCTCAGCAGATCATTAGGACAGTTTTCATCTTTAAAAACCATAGGACATAATGAAAATTGAAGCTCCACTTTACATATCTATTAGCAACAACAACAAAAAAAGTAAAGTATCTTGCTCTTAGTAAAAATCACTGTTTTGAAAACTCACTTAACAATACAAACAAATTATATACATGTAATTTTACGTATGAGTCATGCTCACTCCTAACCAAAAGGTTGGTGGTTTGAGTGTACCCAGAGGTACCTCAGAAGAAAAGCCTGGCAATCTACTTCTGAAAAATCAGCCACTGAAAACCCCATGTATCTGACATACATGGGGTCACCATGAGTTGCAACTGACTCATAGTTAACTGTTACCTTTTTTAATGTGTGTGTGTATATATACGTATATATGTATGCAAGGAGCCTTGGTGGTTCAGTGGTTAAGTGCTCAGCTGCTAACTGAAAGGTTGGCAGTTCGAATCCACGAGGTACTCCAAGGGAGAGACATTGGCAATCTGCTTCTCTAGAGATTACAGCCTTGGAAACCCTTTGGAGCAATTCTACTCTGTCCTACAGGGTCAAAATGAGTCAGAATCAATTTGTTGGCAATAGGTTGTTTTTTTTTTTTAAATATATATGTATGTATACATACTTACACATATATACATCATGCATGTGTGTGTTTACGTGTGTTTCAGCTTATTACTTAGGGGGAAAACAGACTGGATTAAGTCACACCTGGTTAAGGTGGAAGGGGAGGGAGAGAGGGAAAAGAAAAGGAATTTGAAATGTCTGCAGAACTCATTAGTACCCTGATACCAAATGATTCAAGGATATCTTTGGCTTTGATTCAAACAGTTGTTCTCTTCTGAGTAACATGACGACAATCTAAAGATCCACAGCTGGACTCTGAGAAATCTTGTCTGATTCTTCTGTTATAAAGCAACAAATTTGCTGTATAGATGTATGACACAGGACCATTTCAGAATGAATCCTGTCAAAACCACAGGCCCAGAGGAGCTGCTTTATGCAGTTTGGGTAGATGTTGTGATTTGTTTTTAAGTTGCTCTGGTGTTAAGAAAGGCTGAGCAAGCAGTTTGGAGAAGTCATGGCTCGAGGTGAAACAAAAGGGAACATTTGGGCTCACACAGCATGATGGGATACATTCTTGTTACTCTAACCTCCTTCCTCGGGCCCAGGGCTCCTCGGCCCAGTCTCCAAACACTGCAGAGGAGACATCCTTTCATCAGGATGATCTCTTACACACAGTGATTATATCCTGTCTTCTCTCGTTCCATGGAAGTGTGATGTCACGGTGGATGCTACCAATGACACCATTCAATTTGGACATATGGAGACACACAAGGTCTTTCTCAAGCACACCCTTCATTCTTCATTAATCACAGCATAGCTGAAATCTAAAGCCAGCAGGGACTTTACACATCATCAATTTAGCTGCTATCCTTAAGGAAAAGCTAAACACCACAGTAATATGATGAGATTAAAATCATAAATTTCTTCCAAGGGTGTTAAGATTTTTCCCCAGATGCCTTTTCCTCCCCCATTGCTCTTTAAACTAAAGATAATCTCCACTAAGGTAAGGCAATGATTAATTCAATAAATAATTCTCACTTCTTCCTGATCCTCAGTGATTGTTGTATCAAAATTGTACCTGCCATTCTTATGAGTCCCCCCCCACCTTTGTCCAGTCCCCTTATCCAGCTCTTCATCTTTCCTTCCTTGACCTCCACAAAGCTTTCTAGAATCATTTGACCACTAATGAATGGTCCCTGAGCCATCTGAGAACCAAGGATCCCAAAATATTTCTAAGAATGGATTTATCTCTTTTCAAATACATGCTAAAAGCCCGGTGGATTTTTTCCTTGGGGAGGCAAAAGTACTATTTTCCTTGGTGCCAATTCATTTTCTTTACCCCCTCCTCCCCGAATTTTCATAGACAATTTTCTACACTAAAATTTGCATGCCTGCTGTAAATTTTCAGGAGCTTTCCTTGTGGAAAGTCAATTTCTCATACACCTTCCAACAAGCACTGACCACATCCTGACCAAAGCTAAGCACTATGTAATTCTAAGCAGACCTGGGCTGCAGGACTCAAGCGCCATGTTTGGACTCCTGTCAGCACTCGCTGGGCGCCCTGTCTTTCCCTCATCCCTCCCCTGCAATTCGTCAGGAGTGAGGTTTGGAGGTACAAAGACAGCTCCTGAACCCAAAAGTAAAGGAGGTAAGTCACTTGATTGCTATTCTGCATATACTTTGCTGAAGTTGACCACTATCTGAAATTATTTCATTCCTATTGAAGTGTTGCTCACATAACCCTTTTCTCCTGAGACATTGGGGCATTATCTTACACATTCCTACATAATCCCAGAGAATTCCAGAATACCACATAGCCACACTTTATTTTTAGGAAAACTGTGCCTGGAAAAAAGCTTTTCTGAAGACAGAAAAGTAATTGAGTGATGACTCCTGATGCATTTAACAAAGATTTAAGTCAGATGCAAGCCAATTGATTTTATTCATTTATGTATTCATTCAATAAATATTTTCTTGAGTACGATTTTGCTCTAATAAGATGGTAAATGCAGCAGTTGATATGGGAAAAAAAAAAAAACAGCTTCTTCCCTCAGAGAGTTACCAGTTGTTCTTGAATACACTCCTGTGCAAAGAATGTTTAGAATCTAGTATTTTGAGATAGGCAAATGATAACATGCATTTCCAAAATGCAGAAATCAGTAGACATGGGACCCACGTGAGTTCACATTTTTTCATAATGCATTTTATGGTCACATAGAGAAAAATTTCACAAGTAAACATTCATCCTCATTTAGGCAGTGATTCTCAACACTTTAAGTTTTTACGTTCTTCTAGTCAATATTGATGCAGAATGTGTGCAATTATTTGAAGAAGTAGTTAACACTTCCAGATAATTAAAAATGGGGCAAGTTCAACTATGCAAAACACAAACAATAAAATCTAATTAATTTTTAAAGATTTTTTCCTAAAGCCACTGCAGATCAAATTACGGCCTGAAAGGGCACATGTGCATAGTGTTTTGATAATTTGCCTGCTTTTATAGATGAAGCAATGAGGTTCAGAAGGAAAGTGATGCATTGATAAAAGCTTAAAGAAATGGCCCAGAAGAGATTGTCCCTCTATCTAACTCACGGCCTGTGTACTCTTACTTTAGACATAATTCTAATGACTCCCTCTTCCCCCCTCCCTCCTACTTGCAGTAACCACTAATAAACTTTGGACTCTATACATATGTGCCTATTCTAGATATTTCCTATAAGTAGGATCATACATCCCAGTCTATCTTTTTCAGTCTCTTCTTGCTCCATTCTTCTCCTCCCTCACTAAGCTCTAACCACACTGTTCTGTCAATTCTACGAACTTGCCAAGTTTTTTCCCACCTCAGGGCTTTGCTCACAAATGTCTCTAATGTTAACCCTGTGTCCTTCAGGAAAGGCTATCTTTAGCTTATCCTAACTAAAAAGCAAAGAATGAAACACATACAATATGTTAAAAATGTGCCTGTCATAAGGATAAAAGCAGCAGCATCTTAAAGTAAGAGACACACAAATAAGAAAAATTCTTGTTTTCTGGAATGTAATACAATCACTACTGAGCTAATACCCTAATGCAGTAATTTCTCTTGAAACCCATATTATCCTTACTACACAAGCAAAGTTTGATGACAATGTGACTATGCAGTCTTCATTATTATGGAAGTAAGCTACATATCACCAACTCTGGATATCACAATTTATGGTATTTTGATGGGAGGAAAAATAAATTTCCACCTATCAATTTTCCAATTAATTGAATGAAAAATACTATAAACCTTATCAGTCAGGTCAGGACGGTAGTTAAATAAGATCAAAATCTTTTTAATGCAATGTCATTATGTTCAGGATAGACCACAAGTTAAAGAGATCAGCTGGTCTCACAGTTTTTAATAATGTAGCTCTCAACTATTAATGAGTTAATTCAAAGTTGGTTTTTTATAATCCTTTGATATTTAGATAACTGAGATTTTACAGTAGAAATCCAAGCCCACATTTGTTATCTTCTCAATGATTTGTCAATCCAAGTTGCTAAGTTCACAAGTCTAAAGACGATTCCTCTCTGCCCAGCTGTGCCGATTCAACCTGGGATGGGCAACATTGAGTTCTGACACCCTCAACAGCTACCAAGATTTTGTGATGGAAATGAAGTTGACAGTTCTGTCAGGAATGTGAGAAGCAGAATCAGATCCAGCTTATTCCTGCAGAGATGTGCTGGCTTTACAGAGCTAACAATAATAAACAGAAGTTTTGTCGATAAAACAAGCAGATATAACTCAAAGACACATGGGAAGAGATATTAAGTGAGAAGACAACATTTCACACATTACTGATTGGGTGAATGGTGTCTTTGCCAAAAGTTCAGCAACCACTGGAAAAGAAGGGCCCTTAAGTGTCTCCTTAGGAATCTGCAGCTCCTTGCAATCTAAAATCCCTTCCCCCTACATCTCTTCTGCCTTATTTGGTATTTCAGATAATGGAGTTAGCGGTCCTTGGCAGTATATATATATCCTGTGATGAGGTTTTCTTACTGACACAAAGTCCCATTCCTCACATAAATTAAGTACTTAATCTTTTTTTGAAGGCATCTTGGGCCACTATATGTATTATCTACAATCTTTGAAACAACCCTTCAAGGTAGGTGCTATCATCTCTGTTTTATAGATGAGGAAACCGAGGCTCACAAAGGAAAATTAACTTGCTCAAGGTCACACAGCTAGTAAGTGGCAGAGCCAGGATTCAAACCCACATCCTTCAAACTTAAGCTATTCTCTTGCCTTCCATGGTTGATGATAGAATCCTCCCCTAGTCTCACTGAGAAAGTTATTAAGTATTTCTGGTAAAAGAAGATACTTTTATAAAATTTAAATAAAATCTCTGCAAACATATGTAAAATACTTCCATAATCTTGACTTCAATAAATATTAACTTTACCAGAGAATATATCCTGGGTTCCCCAAGAGCCATAACATCTCTACAAGCCGTTGTCCAGCCAGCTGTCTGGTCAAGCCATGCCTTGTGTTTATGCTTTGCAAAGGAGATGTAGCTGAGTATGGCTGTTTCCTGGACCCAAGCGGATTTGGAAGCTCTGTCCCGACCTCTGAAAGCTAATTCTCTTTAAAGCTGTTTTCATGGCAACCGCTGATAGAGATTTTCATTTTCTATATGTTTTGTTCAAGAAATATTGTTAAGAGATAATCCTTAAAAGAACTTTATAGGTTTCAAGTTTTTGTTTTGCATTTACTTTTGTCCTCTGTCCTTTCGAGATAGTTAGACAGATAGGTGATAGATAGATTAGATAATTAGATATTAAATATATCTGTATCTAACTATAAATCTCTGATAAATGGTTACACATTCTTATCAGTGTTATAAGTTATGATTACTTTGCATCTGAATGATGAATTTAAAAATTAAGAAATGTGGTCCAACATCACAAAACAGCCATTTAACTTTCCATTGAATCAAATGCTTGTCTGTCCAATATATCCACAAAGACATGGTCTTTCTGCCCAGGGAAATAAAAGAAATGCAGACTTTAGATCCTTGCCTCTATCACTTATAGTCTCTCAGAGACTGTCATCATTTGCAAATAGAAATATTTAAAATATTTATTTCAGAAACTTATATTAGGCTCAAATGAAATCATTCAAGAGAAGACCTTTTGTAAATGGTAAAAGTCCAATAAGTCCTCCTATTAGGCAGTGTCCTGTCTAACTGAGAATCTAGCTTTTTATATCATGATAAAAAATAAAAACAAACAAACAAACAAACCCATTGCCGTCGAGTCGATTCTGACTCATAGCGACCCTATAGGACAGAGTAGAACTGCCCCCGAGGGTTTCCAAGGAGTGCCTGGTGGATTCCAACTGCTGACCTTTTGGTTAGCAGCCATAAAAAGAGTTCATTAACAGTAATAGTCTCTGTAGCTTAAAAAGGTTGTGGTGTTGCCAAATTGGAAATTTCTTTTGATATTTTAAATTTAAATCATATCATTTTCCCCAGGAGCTATCTAGGTTGAGATTCTGGTCTGAAGACACAAATAATTTGGAGAAGCCTACTTGCAGTTGTGGTGGCCACTGTACTCTTGCACAAGGTGATGTGTTAGAATGTTGGCCGAGAAGAAAGAGAGTGTGAGACTGACTTTGAGAGCTGGATTGTTTCCTGAGTCCCTTCCTTGAGGGCCCTCACATTAAGGTCAGTTGGACAAAACTCTTGAGGACTGGGAGGAGGAAGTACGGTGTCCATATTTAAATGCCCAGAGTGCAGGAGGAAGCCCCTGTTCATGTTGCATTCATATTTTCAGTAACTTTTCAGATGATATCTAGACATATATAATGATTACAGTGTGGTTAGGAAATGAGCAGTAATGAACAGTGTTGAATCATTTCATCTTCTAAGAAAAAAATCAAGAACAAAGTCTAATGATTATGCCTAGCAAGTAAAATATTGCAGACCACAAAATGGTTTGCCATTCTAATCCATTTCAAGCATAAACAAACACATACTTGCATGCACACACCCACCCCTACACGGAAACCATAGTCAAAAGCTGAAAGAGTTAATTTAGGCCTTGGAGAAAACCCGCTTAAAGCACTGGTTCAAAAGCTCTTAAATAGCAGAAAAATCAATACACTTTTATCAGACTTCAGTGTTTATAGAAGGAATACAAAACAGGATTTTGTTAAATGTATATATTACGCCAGATCAAACTGTAAGTTAAAACATCTGTGTCCAACTTAATCTCAGATACAGCATGGAGATTATTTGAATTGTGTGTTTCCTTTTGTGACCTTTTTAGATGTGGCTTTGGGGGGACGTGAGGGGGGTAATTTTCTTAAGCTTTTAGTTGCCTACAATGATGCCAACAGTTGAACATAATAGCAATGTTTTTTTTTGAAAGTTACCCAGATGAACGACAACAAAAAAAAACCCCTTTAGTAATTTCAAAATAGTGTTGTATAGGGAATCTTAAAAAATAAATTATAGACACATAAATATAGGTATGTAGATCTAAGACTGCTATAGGCTATCCATGACATAAAATTTTCAATTAAAACTGCTTTTATGGGCAATAATCACATTCTGAAAAAGCATACACAACTTGCTAGTAGATTATACCACTTCCCCGATGAAACGAACCTTAAAAATGTAAGCAAATATAATGTACTTAGTTTACCAGGCATTGTTTTTTAACACAATAAAGGTTTTCAAAGTCCTACAGAAAGTCCTTGGTTCCTATTTGTAACAGACAAGAAAACAAGCACTGAGGTTGATGGAAGCTTTCTTTTTTTAGATCGGTTTTTAAGGGATCAGACATCTGTAAATCAAATCTATTTTGATTGAAACAATAAATTTGATTCAATTCTGAAATTTCATTTCAAAAGTGTAAGAGAGAAATTCATGGGACCCCTCAAAGTAAATGACAAGCCTGGTCTCTGAAATATGTCAGGAACACATTAACACTGTAAAAATAACAGCAGAGCCAAACCAAAGTCACAACGGCCAAATGTCCTGAAAACAGGCTCTAGGAAATGAACTTATGAATCTAATATTAGTGGTATCTTTGGTAAGTGTTATGGATTGAACTGTATCCCCCAAAAATGTGTGTCCACTTGGCTCAGCCATGATTCCCAGTATTGTGTGGTTGTCCACCATTTTGTCATCTGATGTGATTTTCCCATGTGTTGTAAATCCTACCTCTGTGATGTTAATGAGGCAGGACTTAATCTACAAGATTAGGTTGTATCTTGAGTCAATCTCTTCTGAGATATAAAAGAGAGAAGCTAGCAGACAGATAGAAGAACCTCATATCACCAAGAAAAAAGTGCCAGGAGCAGAGCATGGTTTTTGGATCTGGGGACCTTGTGCTGAGAAGCTCCTAGACCAGTGGAAGACTGATGACAAGGACCATCCCCCAGAGCCAAGAGAGAGAAAGCCTTCCCCTGGAGCTGGCACCCTGAATTCGGACCTCTAGCCTCCTAGATTATGAGAGAATAAATTTCTGTTTATTAAAGCCATTCACTTGTTGTATTTCTGTTATAGCAGCACTAGATAACTAAGACAGTAAGTAACTGGGACTTCTTATGGTTGAATTCCATTAGCAAATAATACAGGTGGAGTAATATGATTCCTTCTTTTTTAATTGATCATGTGCTACGCAAGGGACCTGAGTCCAAGATTAACCAGGTTGCATTGTACATGTTCCATGTGAAGCAGTCATTCAACAATCTGTAAAAATTCAATAAATCTGTATTATGGCTAGGTTCTGTTATAGGTGCTAGGAATATAACCATGAACAAAACAAAACACCTACCTTTATGGGACTTACACTCTAGTGAAGAGGGAAGGCCACAAAAAATAAGTGTATAATATGTATTATATATATTAGTAAGTGGTATGCAGAAAATGAAGCAGGAAAGGGAACAGAGAATAAAGGAGTGCCATTTAAATAGGGTGTTCGGGGAAATCCTCTCTGTTGAGGTGACAGTTGAGCAGAGCCCTGAATAAAATGAGTGAGCCCCATGGGGTCTGTAGAACGAGTATTCCATACAGACCAGCGAATGTAAGAATTCTGAAGCAGGTGCTTGAGGAACATCAGGGGGTCTGTGGGCCTAGAGCAGAGTGAGAATGTTGAAGAGAGGTAGGAAATGAGGTCAGAGAGGTAATTAGGGCCAGATCATGTACAGTCTTAAATTCCTGCTGCTTGTGATGGGAAGCAATTGGAGGGTTTGTGAAGAGGAGGGGCACAATGAACACGTGTCCAATGACTAAAAAAAACAGTTTCTGTCAAGTTTATTCCGACTCATAGTGACCCCATGTGTGTCAGAGCAGAATTGTGCTCTACAGCACATGGCTGATTTTTCAGAAGTAGATCACCAAGTCTTTCTTCCAAGGTCCCTCTGGGTGGACTCAAACCTCTAAACTTTTGGTTGGCAGGCAAACACATTAACTATTTGCATAACCCAGGAACTCCATCCAGTGACTATTGTTGCTGTGTGCTGTCGAGTTGATTCCGACTCATAGCCACCCTATATGACAGAGTAGAACTGTCCCATAGTGCTTCCTAGGCTGTAATCTTTACAGGAGCAGATTGCCAGGTCTTTTCTCCCGCAGAGCTGCTGGTGGATTCGAACCACTGACCTCTCAATTATCAGCCAAGCGCTTAATTGTTGCGCCACCAGGTCTCCTTATCTAATGACTCCTGCTGCCGTCAAGTCGATTCTGACTCATAGTGACCCTATAGGACAGTGTAGAACTGCCCCATAGGGTTTCCAAGGAGCGGCTGGTGGGTTTGAACTGCCAACCTTTTGGTTAGCAGCTGAGATCTTTAACCACTGTACCACCAGGGCCCCATCCACTGACTAGCCCCGGTAATGATATTTGGCCATATCTATGACATTTCCAGTGCACACCCCACTTCTTCAGAATCCAGTTTTTCTAGCTGAAGGGCTTGGTTATCAGTCCTGGATTACCATTCTTCCCTAGGTGCAGGACATGGGATCTGGGTCTATGTATGAGAGAACATAGTTACAAAGTGCTTTTTACCTAGATCAGAGTAATACTGAACTTTTGTAGTTGGGAAGATTATCTTCATTCTCCCTAAACAAAAATGGTCCTCTGAAGTAACACATCCCATTGCCATCGAGTTGATCCCAACTCATAGCAACCCTATAGGACAGAGTAGAAATGCCCCATAGGGTTTCCAAGGAGGGGCTGGTGGACTCAAACAGCTGAGCTTTTGGTTAGCAGCCATAGCACTTAACCACTGTGCCACCAGGACCCCAAAGTAATACATATATGTCTCTTGAAATGCCCAGTTCAGTCACAGAAAGGAAAATTGACCATTAGAGAGATTTAATTCCTTCTGTGCTTGGGTACCGGAAGTTAGACCCATGTATGATAAATGGGTCATATGAGAGAGCATATTAACAAATATCATTCACCCAAAGCTTAGTAATATTAAGCCCTTTTTAGGTTGTGCAATTATCTTCACTCTCCAGATACTAAGTGGAGGTCTAAAGGGATGGACATATCTCTAGTAGGAAAAGAAACTGAGATTCTGAACCATGGATAAGGCAAGTAAACAAAATAAATTAATTCTTATGTAAAAAATGTCAAGTACATTCCCAAAGCCTTCCTCCCTTTCCCCTACCATATATATAAACGTTCTTTTATTTTGAAATAACTTTTGCCTGATTATAAAAGTTATACAAACTTATTATTTGAGACTTTACATATTTTTAACAAGTGAATCACAATCCAACAACCCGGAGATAAGCAATATTAACATTTTGATATGTTTCCTTCTAGTTATTTTTTAGGGTTTTTTTTCTTAATATACATTGGCACTAATACTGTTTATTCGTTGATCTGTTTCCCACCTCATCCAACAAAGGTCTTGGAGTGACCATGCATTAGACATTTGTTAATATTTTTAAATGTCTTTCATAGCACAAGTAGGATCCATGTCTCATGGACAAAACTCTGATTAAGGTAGGTTAGGCCTGCGTTCAGTGAGTTTCCGTGTAAAAGGCTGTGGTGTAGATTACCATATGCTGTACTTTCTGTATCAAGCACCTAATTCAAGGCAGGGCAAATGCAGTCCTGGGGTCAAATTCTGATTTCCCCTGTTTTTGTAAATAAAGTTCTATTGGAACACAGCCACCCCCATTTGATTTTGTATTGTCTATGGCTGATTTCCCACAACAACAGCAGGTTGAACAGTTGCAACAGAAAGTGTATGGCCTGCAAAGCCTAAAATATTTACTATCTGGTTGGCCTTTTACAGAAAAAGTTTGCTGACCCTCCGCTCTAACTCATAGAAAAATACTATATAGTTGTCCAAACATTCTCCCTTGCCCTCTTATCTTGGCTTGGTTAGGTTTCTAATCATCATATTATGAGTTTCCAAACCAATGTGTCCATATTAAATTTTAATGTTCTGGGGACACACCACAGTTTTGTTTTGTTTCCCTTTTTCCTTTATTTATCCTCAGTTTCCATGTGGTGTCTTCAAAGTGTGATGGGGTAAAAGACACAGTAGGTACAGGTAGCCTAATGGAAACAGTTCTGATTTGGGCAATAAGCTAGAAGATCTTAATCAAGTGTACCTAGGTTCCTGCTGTGAATTTTTGAACACTGATCCCTCCATGTTTGTATCCTCACATCCCTGAAGGACCACCTTTCATCGGCTCTCATCACCTGCCCAGAAGGAGCCTTGCTGGCACAACAGTTAAGTGCTTGGCTGCCAACTGAAAGGTTGGTGCTTCAAACCCATCCAGCTGCTCCATGGGACAAAGACTAGGCAGTCTGTTCCCCTAGAGATTAAAAATAAAATAAAAAAACAAACCCATTTCCATCGAGTCAATTATGACTCACAGCGACTCCCTCATAGGGTTTCCAAGGCTATAAATCTTTACAGAAGCAGACTGCCACATCTTTCTCTCACAGAGTGGCTGGTGGATTCGAATCACCGACCTTTCCCACTGTGCCACCAGGGCTTCTCCCATAAAGATTACAGCTTAGAACCTATGGGGCAGTTATACTCTGTCATATGGGGTCACTGTGAGCTGGAATCAACTCCATAGCACTTAACAACAACAACCTGTCCACAGCTGCCCACAGATGGGTTTTTGGATCATGTTTTAAAGTAATTACCAATTCTTTAATTATCAAAATTGATTCTATAGAAGGGGTTCCTCTTCTGCTTAGAATGTAGAAAGTCACATTCTACATTCTAAGTGGCTAATGACGAGAAAGGCCAAATACCCTACAAAATAATGACTTTTCTTGGGCACGTCCTAGAGATGAATTAGCAAGGCAACCAGGTGAAACATATTCCAAAGACTGACGAGCCACTCTGAAGAGAGAAGACCAGGGCTTGTTCTAGTTCAAACCACTGCTGAGATTTGCATTTTCACCCCAGATATACTGAATCAGAATCTATAGTTTAACAAGATCGTCAGGTGATTCTTATGTATAATAAATTTTGAGAATCACTGCTCTACTAGTAGGAGCCCTGGTGACACAGGGGTTGAGCACTCAGCCACTAACTGAAAGGTTGGCAGTTTGAACCCACCATCCGCTCTGCAGGAGAAAGTTGTGGCAGTCTGATTCTATAAAGATTTTACAGCCTTGGAAACCGTAGGGGGCAGTTCCACCCTGCCCTACAGGATTGCTATGAGTTGGAATCGTCAGCAGTGAGTTTTTGGTGGGTTTTGCTCTACTAGTGGTTCTCAGAATTGGTCCCTAATCAATAGCATTAGCATCACCTGGGAACTTGTTAGAACTACAAATTATCAGCAGGCGTTCAAACCAGTCTAGAAAGGACACACAAATTATTTTACCTCGGGCAGAACGTAAGAGGAAGCAGCAGCAACAAAGAAACCAGGCAAGAACAACACAGCTAAAATTTTAACAAATTATTTAAGTCTAAGGATGGGTGCACATGACATTTGAGAAGAACTGGAAGCCACAGACACAAGGGAGTCTACACTCACTTGCAAGCTCTTCTCCATAGCACACATACCCAGTGCTAATGAGGATGAAGGGAAACAGGGAAGGAGGCTGAAGGGGCATTGGTGGTTCAGTGGTAAGGTCTTAGTCTGAGTTTTCTAGAGAAGAAAAACCAGTGAAGCATATAAATATATATATAGAGAGAGATTTGTTTCTATGAAATGGCTCACAGTGTTGTAGAGGCTGGCAAGTCCAAAGTCCGTGGGTCAGGCATCAGGCTGGAGGCTTCTCCTGATTCATGTAGTTGCAGGCGCTAATGAACCCAAGATTGGTAGGTCAAATGGCAGGCCGCTGACTCACAGGCTGCAGAGGCTGACAAATCCAAAATCAGCAGGTAAGACGGCAAGGCTGCTGGCTCATAGGCTGCGGAGGCCAACAAATCCCAATATTGGCAGGCAATATGGCAGGCCACCAGCTCAAGTCCCAAGATGATGAGCCAGATGCAGGTTCCAGAGCAAGCAAGAGAGCTTTGCCAGAATGTCCATATATATATTAGATGCAGGTCACACCCCCTAGGAAACTCCCCTTACAACTGATAGGCTAATCACCTCATATCACATCATGGAGGATGACTACATCATTATATAACTGTCAAACTACATCATTACATAACTGCCAAACTACGTCATTACATAACTGCTATACCACTGAGAATCATGGCCCAGCCAAGTTGACACATAACCTTATCCATCACAGGTAGAATTCTCACCTTCCATGTGGGAGATCGATCTGCAACCAATTGTGGAGATGGTATAAAACCTTTCATTCCATTGTGCATGGGGTCACAATTGAGTTGGGCTGATTCAAGGGCAGGTGACAACCAGAACAGGAGCCTGGAGAGGACCCCAGTGGCGTGTGCATGCAGTGATGATCTGCTGTTCCTAGGAGACAGGCATTAGACTCCACTCACTTCCCTGGACTCTTCTCTCATAGGAAGTAAAATCCTTAAGCCACTGGGAGAGTGGTAGGAAACTCTCCAGCATCAGGGACTGGCAAAGATCCAGACTTCCAGGAACCATTATGCTCCACTGTGACCTCAAACTCAACATGCCCAAAACAACTCATCTTCCTCCCAAAACCTCCACTACATTCCCTAACAGTGAATGGTGCTGCCTTCCACCTAGTTAGCACACCACAAACTTTGGCGGTTATCATGACTCCTTCTCTCTGACCACTCATTTCTTAGAGTGCAATTGGTTCTTCTTCCTAAATGTCTCTTAGACCTATCCTCTCCTTTTAATTCCCTCTACCATTATTTAATTCAGGCTCTAGACATCCTCTCGGAGACTACTAAAATAGCTTCCTAATTGATACCTGGAAACCCTGGTTGCATAGTGGTTAAGAGCTATGGCTACCAACAAAAGGTCGCCAGTTCAAATCCAACAGGTGCTCCTTGGAAACTGTATGGGACAGTTCTACTCTGTCCTATAGGGTCGCTATGAGTCAGAATCGACTCGATGGCAACGGGTTTGGTTTATTTTTTTTAATTACTACCTCTCTCTGTCTGCAGTCCCTCCACATCCCCCTTATGCCACATTGATCAATTTCTGTCCCTTCTTAATATTCTTCCAAGTCTCTCCATGTCCTACAAGATGAAGTATAAGCTTAGCATGGGAAGAAACACCTCCACCTACCCTTCTAAACGCACTCCTCACGTTATGAATTGTATGTGTTCTCTTAAAACAGGTGCTGGAATTCTAACCCAACAGAATTCTCTATCTGCTGATATAATCCTGTCTGGAAACAAAGTTTTCTTTGTTATGTTGATGAGGCCCTATCAGTGTAGTCTGTGTCCGAAACCTAATCACTTCTGAGTTATAAGGAGCAGCAGAGACACAAGATGAGCAAATAGAAACATGGGGGGGGGTGGGGAGGCAGATTATATGGTAACATGTCATGTGAGATCACCAAGGAACCAAGGAAAGCAAGGGCTACAAAAGCTGAAAGACACAAGGGTCTTCCCCCACAACTGACCAAGCCAGTGCTCTGAATTCAGACTTCAAGCCTCCTGAACTGTGAGAAAATAAATTTGTTTTTTAAAGCCACTCACTTGTGGTATTTCTGTTACAGCAGCACTAGGAAACTAAGACATCACCAGAGCCCATCCTGAACCCCTGCCTCCAGCCACAATGAACCAATTAGCATCATGCAAATATTACTCGCCCTTTCACACCTCAGTGCCTTACATGGATCAGTTGCTTATTTTGAATGTCCTTTCCTGCCTTTTCTGCCTGGTAAACTTGGTGTTCACCATTTAAAATTCAGCTTATCTTCTCTGTGAAACCTTCCCTGAGTACCTCCCCCGAGTCCTATTGTGCTACACACACATATACCCATATACATGCCTCCATGATGGCATATCTTACATAGCACTGTAATTATTTGTTTATTATAGACTCTGATGCCCTCTACATAGAGCTATTGAAGCTGCCGTATCTCATTCCTATCAGAAACTTCAGCCTTTGGCACAATGCCTGGCACACAATATGTTTGTTGACTAAATTTTAAACCTGTAATGAAGACAAAGACATGACAACTTTTTCCACATCTCGGTCTCAATTGATAGGTAAAATGATTAGTACCATCAAAGGGATGCAACTCATTTCTCCAATTTTAGATGAAACGTATTTGTCTGTTTCTATTTCTGAGTTCTAAAGGAGGTTTTTGTAAAAAAAGGAGCTGAATTGTCTCATTCCATGTGGAGAAGACAAAATTCTAATAAAGGCTTTTTGTGAGTGGTTTTTGCCATCCCAGCCTTGGCAAAAGTAATTGGGCTTCATCATGGTCTCACAGCATTGCTGGAATTCTGTAGCAAGCTGTGTTTTCTTACTACATAAAAAGACCTATATCTAGGTCTTACCTATTCATGAGTAATTTCTGAAGGGTATGTGTTTTGTGGTAGGATTCCTACCGAGTCCAAACACAAGCAATGCTCTAAAGAAAGAACAATGTGGTGATAATCACCGTTTACTTTTGCATGTTGCAATATTTGTTTCAACAAATTTCGAAACATTTCCCAAGGGATTTTAAAGAAAGTCACCAAGTATGTTTAACAAAACAACATATGGAATGCTAATTTTGTTGTGATGCTATACTCTAATACAGCAAGAAACAGATTTTTAGTAAAATCAGCAGATCTGCAAACACTAATTAAGAAACACTGAAAACTATCAAGGTCAATTTAAAAATCCATTTGAAAACAAATACTCGTAGTCTTGTTAGTTGTAGTAATTTCCCACCAGGGATTCACTGCACATCAACAAACTTCTGCCATGCAAGTTTTGCAGTGAAGGTAAATAAATAAAGGTAAACTTTCAATTTTCAATACAAAGCCAAACAGTGACGTTTGGAGGCTTGGGCGGAAAGAGCCAATTTGTCTCTATCAGGGTAATCTGCACTCAGGAATCTAAGATCCTTTAGGTATAGGATTTCCAGTTAATTTAAGATATATCACCCCTATGAGACTTCCCAGGAGTTCTGTGCTTGCCGTAAGAGAGTTTGCTCTGATATTAACTCTATGTGAGAATGATTCTCTGCATTATGTGGAAAGAGCAAGTAACCCTAAAAAATTGGTTTTACAACAAGTTACACCTCAATGCCGCCTTTGCCCTGTGACCGACCATTTCTTCTTCCGTTTCTCTGTCCATGGGCCACGCCACTGTCTGCAAAGCCCTTCAGCCAAAGAGGTGGGGGATGTATATATGAGGGCATTGGTGATTCAGTGGTAGAATTCTCCCCTTTCATGCTGGAGACTCAAGTTTGATTTCCAGCCAATGCACCTCATGAGCAGCCACCACCTATCTGTCAGTGGAGGCTTGCATGTTGCTATCATGCTGAACAGGTTTCAACAGAATTTCCAGACTAAAATAGACTAGGAAGAAAGGCCTGGTGATCTAATTTCAAAAATCAGCCAGTGGATCATAATGGTCTAATCCACAACCAATCATAGGGATAGTGCAGGACCAGGCAGCATTTAGTTCCATTGTGCATGGGGTTGCCATGAGTCAGAGGCCAACTGTACAACAGCTAACAACAATGTGTGTGTGTGTGTGTGTGTGAGAGAGAGAGAGAGAAAGAATTTCCAAATGCTCAGATTTTCAACCAGTGGGTATTAACCAAGCACTCACACGGTTTACCTAACTGCATGCTCAGAACCACTCCTCTCCCAAATCATAGCTACTCCATGCACAGAGAATGAGGAGAGGTACTATAGTTACACTCTCCAAGAACAGATCCACCAGTAACATCAAAATGCTTTAAACAGGATAATTCATAACAAACTACCCTTTCACATAAAAACTCTAGACCAACAGCAGAAGAAAGGAGCCCTGGTGGAGCAATGGTTAAGTGCTCGACTGCCAACCAAAAGGTTGGCAGTTCAAACCCACCCAGTGGCTCTGCAGGAGAGAGATCTGGTGATCTGCTTCCATAAAGATCACAGACTAGAAAATCCTATGGGGCAATTCTACTCTGTCACATGGGGTCGCTATGAGCAAAAATCGACTAGACAGCACCTAACAACAACAACAGAAGAAGAGCTGATTTTGAATCCAAATAGCAAAGGTTAAAACATACCATTACATATCCAGAAACCAAAACTTGTTGTATGAAATAGTTAGGCATATTATTGATTTGTCTTTTTATGCCTTATCTTGTTCCAGGAGGGATGTAAAGTAGTTTTGTTTGAAACAAGTGTGAAAATGGCTGAAGCCGGGAAATTTGTTGTTAAATGGAGTTCAGCCTTTTGTTGCAATTGTATTCCTTTGGATGAAATTTGATATAAATAACGTACATCTGAATGGGTCTGTCCTCTGTTCCCCAGACTGGTAATCCTGGAATTCCCAGATGAAAACTAAAAAGTCTTTAAGATAATGATGTAAAAGTATGAAAAGCAAAGATGCAAAAGTTTGTCCGAATAAATATTATTGAGATTAGTCAAACATGTCCACTGATTCCTTGCGGACAATATCTCACAGGCAAATGCACCTTGTCCCCTCCTTCCTTATTCCATTTCATTTAGTTATTTATGATAAAAATGAGGAGACTCAGAGGCCAGGGGGTAGGAAGGACAGTCTTAACCAGTGAGGGACTCTGGCAGATTGCATTTACTCTGACTTCCAGGGCTTTTGCCTAGAGATACAAACAGAGAGCACAGCAACTCAGACACAAAACACTGCAAGTTTTAAAACATTATTTATTGCTAAATCTAAAACACTCAAACGCCACAGCACAGTGATTGCCAAATCTAAATTAGAGTTTTGTGGAGTCTTTAAAAGTTTCTCTTCGGGGGAACATTTCAGCTCTATCGAGAGGTGTGATGCGTAAGAAGATGGAGCGTCTGGCTGGAGACCAATTTGCCTATGAGTCCAGACCAAGTGGACCCATATGGAGAGCTTTCATAAAAGCATAAACGGTAACGCTGAGGAAAATGCTAGGCTCAGACTGCTTTTTGGCATCAGTAATTAAACCGGACTCACTGCTCTCATGAGATTACTGCAAATTCTGACTGAACGTAAAGAATGTTCAAATAATCTAATTATTCCCTTACTTATTCATGTTTATCCACAATGCTTTTTGTTTCTCTGCTTTTAATTGGATGTTTAAAAAATCACAGTTATTCAGCCACTTTGTTTAAACGCTCACAGACAATTCAAATGTACTTTCTTCCTGAGACAGGGAGAAAAAAAATGAGATATTCAAGGCCAAGAGGCAGATTAAACCAAAACCAATCCAGTTGCTGTTGAGTTGATTCCAACTCATGGGGACCCCACGTGTTTCAGAGTAGAACTGTGCTCCGTAGGGTTTTCAATGGCTATGATCTTCTGGAAATACGTGCCTCTGAGTGGATTCGAACTGCCAATCTTTTGATTAGTAGCTGAGCGCTTAACCGTTTGCATCACCCAGGGGCTCCAAGAGGCAGACTAGGAATAGCAGATTGCAAGACTAGAGTTAATGCATTCATTTTTTAATTTGTTTTACGAACACTTAATTAGCACCTACTCTATGCCAGGAACTTTTCTAAGTGCTTTACAAATATTAATTATTTAGTCCTCATAACAACCCTGTGAAGTACAATTTTAACTTCATTTTATGGCTAATGAACCTGAAGCACAAAGAGGTTAAATAACTTGCTCAAGATCACGTAGGCGGCAACTGGAAGAACTGGGCCTTGAACCTATATAGTCTGAATCCAGAGTCCTTGCCCCCTAACTACTATGCTGTGCTGCTATTCGAGCAGGCACTCACTCAACATTTATACAACACCTGTCAGTTACTCAGCAGCAAGTGCTGAGACAAGGGCTCACGTGCAGGTGATTAATTGAAGACGTGTTCCCAAGAGAAGCCATTTAAGGGAGTAAGGAAGGCAGGCTAGAGGAGGGGAAGAAGCCAAGCAAGGGCTTGATTTCAGGTGAGCTTTCTGCTTCAGCCTGCTCCTATGGAAAGCTGTAGAGGGTACGTTGCACTACTGCGCATGTCCCACCTCAAGCAAGGGAGCTGGGCCTTCATGCTCCTGCACCTGCTATTGGCCTCAGGCCACCCTGCTAGGGATGTAAACCTCCAGGCAATTCCAGCTCTCCACGAGTCTGAGTGAAGCATCTCTAGTAGCTCAAGTTCAGTCCTCGGGAAGAAGGCTACAAGTTCAAGTGGGTGGGAACAAAGTGTGCAGAGCTAGAGGGTGGCAACCAGAGGTGGTAAATGGGTGGAAGGGGATCTGGGCATAGCTCCCATAGCCCCTACTGTGTGCAAAGCACGGTGCTGAGCCCTTGCAACCAAGATAAATGAGATGAATATACGCACCTCCAAAGAGCTTATGTTGATAGCAAAGCTAAGACACACACACTTTACATAGAGTTGTTGTTCTTAGCTGCCATCAAGTCGGCCCCCGACTCCTGGCAACCCATGCACAGTGGGATCAGACCACTGTAATCCACAGGGTTTTCACTGGATAAGTTTTAGAAGTAGATTGCCAGGTCCTCCTTCCTAGTCTGTCTCCGTATGAAAGCTCTGCTGAAACCTATTTAACATCATAGCAACATGCAAGCTTCCAGTGACAGACAGGTGGTAGCTGCGCATGAGGTGCACTGGCCAGGAATCAAATCCAGGTCTCCTGCTTGGAATGCAAGAATCTTACTATTGAACCACCACTGCTTCCTTGTATAGAATAGATAGTGATATATACTATGAAAGGGGAAAATTAATTGCTATGAAAATGGAGAGAAGAGACCATTCAACAACTGTTCTATGCCCTGGCTGAGGGAATCAGAAAAAAGACCATTGAAGAAGTGACATTTGATCTGGATATAACCGAAGGCAAGATTTGAGGAACGCTCTTCAAGATCAATTAATCTATGTGAGCAACCACAGAGAGGTATGAAGGCATGGAGCACTTTCATAATCAGATATCTCTCAGTGATAAGTACTTCCATATATACATGTTGTTGTTAGGTGCGATCGACTCACAGGGACCCTATGTACAACAGAACGAAACACTGCTCAGTCCTGCGCCATCCTCACAATCGTTGTTATGCTTGAGCCCATTGTTGCAGCCACTGTGTCAATCCATCTCGTTGAGGATCTTCCTCTTTTTCGCTGACCCTCTACCAAGCATGATGTCCATCTCCAGGGACTGGTCCCTCCTGATAACCTGTCCGAAGTATGTGAGGTGAAGTCTCACCATCCTCACTTCTAAGGAGCATTCTGGTTGTACTTCTTCCAAGATAGATTTATTCATTCTTTTGCCAGTCCATGGTGTATTCAATATTCTTCACTAACACCACAATTCAAAGGTGTCAATTCTTCAGTCTTCCTTATTTATCATCCAGCTTTCACATGCTTATGAGACCATTGAAAATAATGAGTTCCCTATAAGTGTTAGAAATGCAAAATATCAGATCCACCCCAGACCTACTGAATCAGAAACTGAGGGGCGGGGCCTAGCAATTGGTGTCTTAATAAGCCCTGCAGGTGACTCCGATGCATACTCAAGTTGGAAACACTCTTCTACCACAACCATGACTGCAGCCAGAAACTCCTCCAAGCTTCCAATATACTAGGCCCCCTGTGACCCTACTACCTGCCCAGTACCACACTCTCCCACTCCGTCTCAGGAGTGAATACCAGCAAGGGATGAAAGCGGAGTTTGGACTAGATGAAGGGACAGCCATCCTGGAAAGCAGTCCTATGTGAACAACAGCTTGAGCTCAGGTGATCTAAAGCCCCATGATGTCCACTTGTGAGAAAAAATGACAGACAGGAGTTACTTCATTGATCAGAGGGTAGGGCCTGGACCACCATAAGCTCCCCATCCTCTCCTTCCATCTCCTGGATTCAGAAGTTCTTACTCTTCCTCCTCCCATGGGGACCAGCCCATCTCCAAACCCCTTTGCCCTTCTGGATAGTTTCAGGAGAGAAAACTGGAGACGAAAGCAATTCAAGCATAGGAAAGCCTACGACAGGTCTGGCGCTCTTTCATTTTATAGTTGGTCCAGGAAGTCTTCTCAGATATTATCCCCATTTTGAAGGTCAGGCAATAAAAGATTACTAGACCCCACCTTTCCTCTGTAGCAGACAACCGTCTTGGGCAATGGTTTTCTAAGTGTGGTTCCCAGCCAGCAGCATCTGCAGCACCTGGGAACTTGTGAGAAATGAAAATTCTCAGGTCCCACCCAGACCCACTGAGTCAGAAACCCTGCGGTAGGGTCCAGTAATCTGGTTTAACAAGCCCTTCAGGTGATTCTGATGCAGGCTACAGTTTAACCATTGCTTTACCAGTTGCCATGGAGTCGATTCAGACTCATGGCCACCCCATGAGTTTCACAGCAGTATTGTGCTTCATAAACTTTTCAGTGGCTGATTTTTTGGAAGCAGATTGTCAGGCCTTTCTTTCAAGGCCCCTCTGGGTAGACTCAAACCACCAACTTTTGGTTAGCAGCTAAGCACATTAACTGTTTGCACCAGCCAGGGACTCCAAATATGCCTTTAACCCATTGCCATCAGAGTTGCTTCTGACTCATAGTGACCCTATAGTACAGAGCAGAACTGCCCCATAGGGTTTCCAAGGAGCGCTTGGTGGATTCAAACTGCCCACCTTTTGGTTAACAGCTGTGTTACTTAACCACTGAATCACCAGGACTCCAGACCAGCTTCAGGGGCTCACAAATACAGTGTTTCAGAAAATGACTGTCTGGCCATTTATGCCAACAGAGGATGAGGACAAGCAGCATCACTAGACTTTGAAATCATACATCAAATACTGTATAAAAGACCAGATATTTCCTGCAGAAAAATGACTTAGACATGACCATGAATATGTAATATCTAAAAGTTATGCTATATGAAGGAACAGCATCATTTAATGGGATAGGATATGCGTTAAAGAGTAGTGGAAATATGTTATTCTGGGGACAGACATCCGCAGTCAGAATGAGGAACCACTGGGCCTGGTAGTAAAATGAACAGGTAAATACTCTGACAAGATGTGCAAACTGGGTTAAAGAGGAAAGATCCTGAAAGAGGAAAAATCCATCAGAAAGCACAGAAGTAGAACTGTAGAAATTTTGGAGACAAAGTTGAGAAGCAGTTGGCTAAAGAAAGACAGGGGAACTTTTTTCTGCAGACTTCAGATATTAATCAATGCAATACACCTATTCTGCAAAAGCCTACTTTTTAACTGAAACATCAAATTCATTCTTACTCTCAAAACAATGGTTGTTAAAATTACCCACACAGTAAAACACAGTACAGAGAAGCTGCAACCATACGAATACTGTTTAACCCTCATATTTACCACACAAGGGCTCTGAAACATGGACAAGCTAAATGGTTCCAGACGTCTTTAAGACAAATGTATGCGATCACAGTTTTAGCCTAAACCTACAAATATACTCATTCCCTCATAAAGTTGGCAGGTTATAAATCAACAAAATGCCAATCTATGTGCCACTAAACTCTCTTGATCTGTTATTAAAATAGGTTCAGAGAAACCACCCATGCTCAGAGATAGGACTGAATGATTGTAGCTCATCATAAGAAAGTTAACATCTGCGGTGTGTTTTACAATTTAATAGTGATAGCAAATATTTATTGAGTGCTTACTGTGTGCCAGGTGCTGTGCGATACATGCCTTTTATCACTCTCAGCTGAGATGCAGAGAATTAAATGAATTGCCCAACGCAATAGGTTTTAAGAAACAAACCCAGGATTCAAATCCAGATCTGCCTGACTTCACAAAGAGAGTTCAAAGTATTGTCACCCCTCTTCATCCTTCATCTCTTTTAATTTAATCCACTTAACAATCCTTTGTGGTTGTCATTATTATCACCATTTTACAAGTGAGGAACATGAAACCCAGAAAAGTGTCACGTTCAACAAGAGCCTACTAGAAGATCTAACCTGAGCTGTCTGAGAACCAAGGGCAGTACTGTTCTATTCCTTATATGGGGGTTACTCCAACGGGGGGCATCATCAGTATTTCCAAAACACACCTGTATTTTCTGGGGAAATACAGTAGAGCTGAAATAATGTGGCAGCTTAGTAAAAGTGGTATGGGACTGTCTACATTTTTTTTCCTGTTGCCATCTAGTCAGTTCCAACTTACAGCGATCCCATGTGCGTCAGCAGACTAGAACTGTGCTCCATAGAGTTTTCAATGGCTTTTTTTTTTCGTTTTTTTGGAAGTAGATTGCCAGAACTTTCTTCAATGCATCTCTGGGTAGACTCAAACCTCCAACCTTTCAGTTAGCAGTCGGTCGCATTAACCATTTGTACCACCCAGGCACACCCATCTACACTTTTATACTGTCAGTCTGTGTGTGTGTGCCTCTTTTCAGGAAGGGATAAGAGTAACTACATGGACTAGCTGTGATTTCTCATCTGCTATTATAAAAATAATCATCTTGATAAAGAAACATTGAGCATTTACAGTAGCGTTAAACAGGACCGCATCATTCAATCTCAGCTCTCCAAGACTATTCTCCATGACACAACATCTCAAAGACAATATTAACCTAGAGAACAATTACACAAATTTTGCTGAGGTAACAAAGACCTTCTGTGCTATCTAAATGCTTTTTTCTGAAGTATTCCTCTTAGGAGGATACATTCCCTAACTTGCCACCATGCCCCCAATTTATCTTAAAAATAAATAAATAAACCCGTCGCCATCGAGTCCATTCCGACTTATAGCCACCCTTTAAGGCATTAATATTTATTTTGAAGAGGGAAAGTACAGCATGACTAAAGTAGATTAAGAAACACTGCAAGCTACTTTTTGTAATCTGCAACCCAAGCCCGAAGGTAATTATTACCTGTTGGATTACGGTCATAAACTATTGCTGCCGCTATGAACATTTTTTGTCAATATTATTTTAAACAAAATGCATTCTGGAAGTAAATCATCTTCTGCTCATGATGACAAGCAGAGAAAATTCATTCCCACTCTCAAAGAGAACAGCCAGAACCATCCCAAACCCTAAATATGAAATGACAGATGTGAGCTCAGCCAGGTACAAAGCCTGCAATCACAGCCACAGCTTCATATAAACAGAAATCAGGATTTCCCAAATCCTGTGATTAGGTCAGGAAATCTCAAATCCCTGAACCAATTGATTAATACAACTATGATGGGTTCAGGAAACAAAGCAATGGGGGTGGTTGGAAGTGGCTGTACGAGAAAGGCTATACTTAAACATAATTTGCCCATTTCCTTCTGTGCCTTTGGGGAAAG
This sequence comes from Trichechus manatus latirostris, assembly GCF_000243295.1. NCBI lineage: Eukaryota > Metazoa > Chordata > Mammalia > Sirenia > Trichechidae > Trichechus > Trichechus manatus. The sequence goes on along the minus strand of NW_004444050.1, from coordinate 2,463,116 downwards.
TGTGATGGAAGACGTTGCCCAGATAGTAGCCTCTGTGTTTGGGCAAAGTTCTAGGTTATCATTTATGTATCCTTCTTGCACTTTGATCTTAGTCATGCTGACAAAGAAAATGAGTGGAGCAAGCCAGGCAAACCCCACCACGCATGGTAATTGTGACAGATGAACGCAGAGTTGAACAGTTCCATCTGGCCTTGCCAACCATCACCAGGCCCCGTGTGATCTATTAGCAGTGCGAGCCCAGGTGCGGGGACCCTGCTCCAGGCTCACAGAGCGCAACCCCGGCCGTTAACTGATTTCAGCATCGGGTAACTTATGAAAAAAGCATGCAACAGGAACGTCAGTCAGGAAATGGTTACAAATTAGAAAAAGAAAGAGGAATCGAGGGCAGAGGGGCCTCTTATGCCACAGTAATAAAAGCAACTTCCTCTTTTCCCTAATTTCAGAACCACAGAGTAGAATTCTCTCCATATGAAATTCCTTACAAGTCACAAGCTGCACTCCACCACCGCCTGTCCCTTTCAATATATTCACAGTGTAGTCACATAGAAACAGATGTTCTTGCTTTGCTATCACATTGTTAAGGGAAAGTGTCAGTGTGACATGGGAAACGGTGACCTGTGACCTCTCCAGAACGATTCTCAAGCACCTCATAGATGCTTTTGTTCTCCAGACAATCTGTGTCCTTAAAGTTTGATAAAGCTCTCCAAGAGCGTGTAGCTCTAAGTTGAATGACTGTGATATACTATGTAATTGAGCCGTAAGTAGCCTCTTACAGCTTTTTGAGCCATGTGTGATGCTGACCTGTGGAGGCTCATTTATTTCATTCTTTCTGCTTTTTTCTCAGGCTGGCTAACTGAACATCACTAGGTCAGAATTATTCAGTCTCTTATCTGCCTCCTCAAGACTATTTGTGCATGTCTGTATCATGGCACTTATCCTACCACACTGTAATCATTCCACCACACTGTAATCATCCGTATTTATGTTTGTCTCATTCACTAGACAGTTCCTTCTTGTGGACAGGAAACATGTCTTCTTCTACCACCTTGCACTCTCAGGACCTGGCACATACGGGGTCCTATTGGTGTGTGCTGAGTGAATGAAGAAATATACCTCAATCTGAATTGTCAATATTTATTACAACCTGGAACATTATATATTTATTTCTCGTTCTGTGTGTTTTGGATTGCATACTTTCTCATGATTTAACTAAACCACTCCTCTGTTTACAAATCTTGTTAGTGAGGGCTTAACTATGTTTTTAAGTTATATGTGAGGATAGGTCAGATACGTTTAACAGGTGACAGTAATCCTGGTGGCTTTCAGCTTGGAAGCCAGTTCTTTCCTTCCAAAGAAGCAGGAGACTCCAAGGGAAACAATTAGGGCTCTACCATATTGCTACACAAATAATGTGTGCCTTCTGCGTGTTTGCCAGCCACACCCTCTCCCCCACCCCACTCCACCCAGAGTTATTTCCATAAATGAGCTACGCTAATTTTTTTTTACAGCAACATGTGGAAGAGAATTGGCATGGCAGGGCATGTGAGGGTGCCTCCTGGGGGAAGGGTGCAGCCAATAAACAAACACAGAAGGTATGCATTATTTGCGTAAAAATACGGTATATTCAGCAGAAACTTAGTTGAACCTCCTATACCAGAAGAGTTTTTCAATGAAAACGCCAAAACTCTCAGTAAAGACTTAACGAAAATGGAAAAAAAAAAAAAAATAGCAGAGTGAGCAAGCTGTAATTCATAAAAAACAAAAGTGGCCCAAGAGGACATCACATGGCAGTCCTAGGAGAACCAGTTAGCCAAAGAGCAAGAACACTTCAGTGAAGAGAGTGAAGCTACAATGAGCAAATCATGGAACGAAATCCATTCCATGTTACAGGCATGAAGCAGTCACCACAGGAGGAAGAAACTGTGAAAAGACTGGAAAAGAAAATGGCAAAATCAGTAAAGGAGAAGGCAGGAGGAAGGAAGAGCGCTCAATAAGACTCGGTAGTCAGAGCAGCAGAGCACTAGTTGTGTGATAAATGAGTCCTAAGAAAATAAAAGTGGAATGGATGACAATTTTGCAAAACACCTAGAGCACCTTGCAAGACAGCAGACAAGAAATTGAGTTCAAAGGGAAAAGGAAAAGAGCAATGGCTATTTTGGTTAGGAGGCACTTTCTAAGGGAATTGAAATTGATGACGGAAGGAAAACATATTTGTATTTGCTTATAATGTTCAACTAATTATTTAGTGAATTTAGTTACTATTTTCTCTATAGTGTGCGATCACATGGTTCTTAAATAAATCTTATTGGTGTCAAGTTTAGGATAAGAACCTTGTAAGGATACTGTTTCTATAATAAATGCCCCATCATGGAGGCAGGGAAGGTCATAATAGCTCACCTCTGCTGAAGTAGGAATGAACAGTTCTTGGTTGGATCTGCTTTTGCTCCTGCCTTCCTGGTAGGGAAAAGAGGTGGATGGAGCAGAATCTGTCCAGAAAGCAAATGCAACCTCAAGAAAGATTAGGTATTCAAGAGAAGATGAAATCTCGATTATTAGATAGGAGGAATACTCAGTACCACTAAAACCCGTTACCATCGAGTCGATTCTGACTCATAGTGACTCTATAGGACAGAGCAGAACTGCCCCATAGGGTTTCCAAGGAGTGGCTGGTGGATTCGAACTGCTAATCTTTTGGTTAGCAGCCGTAGCTCTCAACCACTGCGCCATCAGCATCACCATGAGTTGGAATTGACTAAACAGCAATGGGTTATTTATTTAAGGAGCCCTGGTGGCACAGTGGTTACAGCGATTGACTGCTAACTGAAAGGTCAGTAGTTAGAAACCACCAGTGGCTCTGCAGGATAAAGATGTGGCAGACTGCTTCAGCAGAGATTTACAGCCTTGGAAAGCCCCTGGGGTCTTCATGAGTCAGAATCGACTTGACGGCAGTGGATTTAGTACCACTCTTGTTGTTGTTAGGTGCTGTCAAGTTGGTTCCGACTCATAGCAACCCTATAGGACAGAGTAGAACTGCCCCAGAGGGTTTCCAAGGAGCGGCTGGTGGATTTGAACTGCCGACCTTTTGGTTAGCAATCGAGCTCTTAGCCACTATGCCACCAGGGCTCCTTAGTACCACCAGCAACGTAGGAAACCTAGGACAAGAAAAAGACTCCCTCCCTGGAAGAGGTACAACCTATAGCAGAAGAGAATCTAAAGCCATTGCTATCCCACAAAGGTACTAGAAGATACAAAGGTGCAGAAAAAATCCAAGAGGGTTTCAGTTCAATTAAAGTGTCCCTTCATCAGATGGTAGAGCCACTATTATAAACAACACGCTGAAATATTGGAAAACCTCCCAACTGTTCTTTCAGCCTTTGCAACAGTCAGAGTAACGTTCCTAAAAGAAAAACCCAATCATGCCACCTCCTGCTCAAAATCTTCTTCTAGTTGGTCTCCAAGGTCTATAGAATGAATTCTGAATTCCTTAGGGTGGCATTTAATGTTCCTCAGAATCTAACCCCAGTCTGCTTTTCCAGGTCTGTTGTCTACCACTTTCCTTCCCCCTCACCTTTTCTCCTGCTACACTAGACTCAACATTCCAAGAACAAGTTCATATTAAGATGCCTCTCCATGCTATTCTCATACTTAGAATTCACTTTCAACAACTCACACACCAAAATCCTACTTATACTTAAATACCCTGCTCAAATGTCTTTTTATCAATGAATCTCTCCTTGACCTTCTTAATCACAATAATCATTCTTGCCCATATATTCCAACAGCATGTTGTTAATGACTGATTACATCACCATTTGAAATTGACATACTAGAGAGGTGTACATATCCAAATCACCAACTATATTATAGATTCCTTATGCAGAGGTACCTTGACTCATCATCTTTGTTTTCCTCCCAGACCAAGTTTCAGTCAGATGCTTGCATTTTTTTAATGCTTGCTCTAACTTCATATTCAATTTAAATTTAGTGATTAGTGCAAGACTTGTTATTGTTTATTCTTAGTAATTATAAAAATAGTTCTATTTTTAAAAGACAATATATTTTCTATCCATAATTCATTAATCAAGTCTATAGAAAGTCTAGATCGTCAAAGCAAATATCATGTAAAAGTCCAAACAATAAAGTAACAGCGAATGTCATATCCACAAGTGGCAGCATCCATGTCATTAATTAAATGGAACGATTTCTTCATAGAAACTCATATGGTGGCAAGCACAACAGTGCCGAAAATAATGTAGTATCCAACATATATGGCTTGTATTGTTAGTTTTAAGTTTATATGTAGAAATAGTATCTCCTGTATTTCATTGCACTCTCAAACACACCCATTACAATAACCTACATAAAATAAGTGCTCAATCATCTGTGCCAAATGATAGAAAGATTGAGAAACTCACTGTAAAAAATGGCATGATAGCAGCATCTGACCTCTTCTAACTACACAAGGGAGAGAGAGAATCACCATCAGCATCAAGGCTGATTCCTACGAGGTGGAGGTCAAACATACCTCCACCCTCCAACCTTTTTACCAATTCTGACACCAGCCGTTCCTCCCACGGCACTCTCTACTTCTCTGCTGGATTCAATAATTTGTTGTAATGGCCGCACAGAACTCACAGACCATACTCACAGTTGTGGGGTTTATTAAGGAAGTAATAGATTACAATTCAGGATCAGGGACAACTCAGGATACAGTTCTTCGATCAGGACAGCCTCTTCTCAGCTGTGCCTACAGACAGGCTCCTTCCTGGACCTTGGCCTCTCAGCCCTCAGCCCCTTGGGCCCCTTGGGCTTCTTGGGCCAGTCCAGCTTCTGCCCTGCTTGGGAAAGTGTCATAAAGCTCCTTAGCTCTATCAATAAGTGCCCAGGGGCACCCTACTCTGCCAGTAAGCCTCGGCCCAAAGGCACTCAGCTCTCTCGCTCTGTGGGTCAACACACACACTGTAACCCCCTTGCTCTGTGGGCTGGGAAGCCCACCGTGCCATCTCTCGCCAGTCTCCTGGTTCTGCTGTCGCTGTTTCTCTGCCACCGCTTCTCACCGTCTTGTGCTGTCTTCAATATTACAGCTCTCTCTCTCTCTCTCTCTCTCTCTCTATCTCCTGGGTCTAGGAAGTTCTCAGTGCTGAGACCCTGGGTCCAGAGAACATGCTCTGCTCAAGTCTCTTCTTCTTGGTGGTAGTCAGTTCTCCCATCTGCTCTGGGATTGGCTCTCTTTTAAGTCTAGCAGATGGCAAAACTGACCAATTCCATTGTTAGGGTTCCATACACCTTATTTGCATGGTCCCACCCCCCATAAGCATTCCATGCTCCTTATTTGCATTAGTAGCAAGCTGCCTAATCCCCCCAGTGGGCCACAAGCATCTTATTTGCATAGTCCCACCCAATCATTATACGGGTCATATTAAGTAATTCACCACACCACACTTACTATTCATAACTATTCATATACATAATTTACTATGTAAATTATGCTGTGAGCAGTCAAATTTTCAAAGCTAATAGAAAGTATCCAAGATAATTTCTTTAATTTTTAGATAGTTGAGCTGGAAATAGCCTAACAACCTTCAGTTAAATTTTACTAACTCTCAAACCAATTGCTTCATATTTATTTACATTTAGACACAAAAACATGAACTATGATTCTTTCCTTCAAGAAGCTGATAGCTTTTTTGAAGGACTAAAATTAACACATGTGAAAAAGCAAACAATACACAGTATAAAACCCAGATTACTAAATTGGAAGATTTGTGTTAGAAACCTGTAGAAAACATCGTTAGAAGGTGAAAATGTGGCAAAATAGTTAAAAGTTGATGTGATGAGGAATAGTTGTTCGTGTCCATAAAAAACCTTTAAGAAATGTGCATGAATCTTGCAAAAAAATTCCACTTGTAAGAGGTTTTCTAGAAGAGTAATCTGACATGTACAAAGCTGCATATACAAGCCTGTACTCGGCATAAAATGGAAATAATCTTGATATCCAATACTGGATTAGTTAAATAAATTATGGAGCATCCATAAAATGTTAAAGTGAAATGTTAAAAAGAATCCTTTCATAGGTATGTGTGTGTGAATGGAAAATGATGATAATATATCAGTATGTATATTATATATAGATAGAGATAGATAGTTGCTGTCAAGTTGACTCTGACTCACGGCAACCTTATGTACAACAAAATGAAACGTTGCTGGTCCTACGTCATCCTCATAATAGCTGGCATGTTTGAGTTCATTGTTGCAGTTACTGTGCCAATCTATCTCACTGAGGTCTCCCTCGCCCTTGCTGGCCGTCCAGTTCACTAAACATGATTTCCTCCTCCAGCAGTTGATCCCTCCTGATGACATGTCCAAAGCAAGTGAATCAGACAATGTTCTGTTGTGATCCATAAGGCTCTCACTGGCTAATTTTCAGAAACAGATTGTCAGACTTTTATTCCTAGTCTATCTTAGTCTGGAAGCACTGCTGAAACCTGTCTACTATAGATGGCCCATCTAGTATATTAAATACTGGTGGTATAGCTTCCAGCATCATAGCAACATGCAAGCCACTACAGTACGACAAACTGACAGACATGTGGTAGCTATTATGTATCAAAAAAACCAAACCCATTCCCATTGAGTTGACTCCGACTCATAGCAACCTATAAGACAGAGTAGAACTGCCACATGGGGTTTCCAAGGCTGTAATCTTTATGGAAACAGACTGCCACATCTTCCTCCTGCAGAATGGCTGGTAGGTTCAAACCACTGACCTTTCAGTTAGCAGCCAAGCGCTTTAACCAACGTGCCACCAGGGCTCCTGATATTATGTATGCTAGTTTATAAAACTATTGACACATGCATCAAAGTCTAAAAAGCCATAAAGAGAAGTTACCTCTGATTTTTCGATTACATAAAATGTTTATCTCCTTTTACTTATCTCTATATTCTGTGTTTTTTACAATAAACGTATTTCTCTTGTAAAAAGAAAAATAAACACTAAAATGTTTTCTTTGTACCTCACCGCAATCTGGCAGTTAAAGTCAGCACTCCCTCCTCATTTCAGGTGCCTAAGAGAAGATCTAATAAGATCAAGTCCAGGAAAGAGTTTTGAAATAACATGCTCTACTAAAAAGAAAATATATACGTATATATTCTCATATACATATATATACAAAGACATAGCCATTATAACGCTTGAAGGAAGGGTTTCTTGACAAAAACTATGTTTAAAGAAGGTTAATCTTACAGTGTGACACAGGATAGATGGGAGGTGAACAAGGCCACTTGCTAAGAATCCAGCCCTAAAGAGGTTGCAGAAAGTGGGCAAAAAGGATGAGGGATGAATTAGGGTGGGGGCAGTGGGAAAGGGCAGGTTACAGTGGGCTGAGTTCTCATGCCAGCTGGGCCCTGGACTAAGTCAGTTCCCCTCTGGAAGCCTCCAATTCCTTATCTATAAAATGAGTTGTTTAAACCAGAAATCCTCCAGGGTCCTTTGCTGTTTTATAAATCTATGATTCTATTATCAATAGGAAACAATATTTAGATGCTGTTACTCAAGCCGTGAATACATTGGCTTAACTCTGTTGTCTTAAACCACACTGAATAGTCCATCAGTGCTCAATAAATAATACATTAAGCAAGCTCTTTTGGACATTGTGGTTTAATTGTAATGCTTGGGAATGCCCTGCCTTTTGGAAAACCCTTTATAATATCAATTACTTTAATAACTTTGCAAACATGTAATGGAAAAATAGGCACATTACTTTGAAATAGGCCTGTTTTAATCTAATTCTCTTTTTTAATCACGAAAAGAAGGCAATTTATGAAAATAACACATTTCATATCATATAATTTATAATTTAACATTACTTCAGCTTTTGAGACAATTTGAAGGTATTATTTATATATGAAGGAGGTCTAGTGGCATATAGCTAAGCGCTCAGCTATTAACCAAAAGGTCAGCGGTTCAAATACACCAGTCGCTCTGCAGGAGGAAGATGTGGCAGTCTGCTTCCATGAAGATTACAGCCTTGGAAACCCTCTGGGGAAGTTCTATTCTGTCCTATAGGGCCACTATGAGTTGGAATTGACTCAGCAGCAACAATTTATATGGGGGCTAAAGTGAGGTTCAAGTATTCTAGACAGCCATTCTAGTCTGATATGTACGAATCCCTTCCCATAGGTCTGCTACATGTAACAGTTACTATATCTGAGTCCAGGAGCTCTGGTGGCACAATGGTTAAAGCACTCAGCTGCTAACTGAAAAGTCAGCAGTCCGAACTCACCAGCGGCTCTCGGGGAGAAAAGACCTGGTGATCTGCTCCTGTAAAGAATGCAGGAAACCCTATGGGGTAGTTCTACTCTGTCCTATAAGGTCTCTATGAGTCAGAATCGACTCAACAACACCCAACAACAACAACATATCTGAGCCCAAGGTCCCAAGGTAGCTCAAATGGTTTGTGCTCGACCTAAAGTTTGGTGGTTCAAACCCACCCAGGGGTACCATGGAAGAAAAGGCCTGGTGATCTGCTTCTGTTAAGATTTCAGCCAAGAAAACTTTATGGAGTATTTCTACTCTGTAATACATGGGGTCACCTTGAGTCAAAATTAACTGGACAACAACAATATCTGAGTCCAAGCTAGCCTAGGAGGAAAGGGCTTTGTTAAATTTAACCCAAATAGAAATCCCATACCCAAATTGAAAGACACTTGAGAACTGCACATGGAGATCAACTCCTTGGAGGTTGAAAGTCATGTGATCCACATTCTATACAATGCTGGCTTTATAGGTACACATGACTAGTTCACCTGATCAAACTAAGGCAATCTGACAAACAAATCATGAGGCCACAAAAGTTTCCGTGAGCCCAGTGAGAGTGCTTGGCCTCACCCACATTCACCAATGCCACCTTCACTCTAACCGCTCATTCTCTGAGTGTTCCCTGAGTCAGAAGTTTAAAGGAGCACACCTATGATTCTTTCGTGGCTAGCATACATAGTTATTCTCTGTACGCCTGTAAAAATCAAATAGAAAGAAGAAAGGACAGCACACTAAATCTCTTTTCAGCCTGCTGTCTGATCTCTTAGAACCTGGACACATACATCAGCTATTGCTTTCATAAAATCCTTTTCCTTCCTTTGTCTTGAGTTCTTTTTTTTTTTACGACTAAACCTGGATCTAACAGCATTTAATGTCTTGAAGCTTTCAGGTAAGTCTATATTTTACATCATAGTTTATTTCTGGTCTTGGCAGTAAACTTGGAATTAGCCATTAAGTCAGGATTTCTCATCTAGTCAACTCCAGGAAAAAAGTACAATAGAGAAGGGAAGGAAAAGCCAGACTCCTTGACCAACAGGAATCATATTAAACCAGAAGGAAAGTATTCCACTTGTGCTCCAATGCTAGAAAAAAAAAGAAAGGCGCAACATTCTCATCGTTAAATGAAGGCTTCATCCAGCAGAGGGGCTCTGTGGAAAAACTTCCACTGAGCTTCCTCCAGAAATACTTAATATGTCATGAATCTTTACAACTCTCCTGCCTAATTCCATGCGATCAACTGAGGTGGCGGAGATCTAACTATTTCTAAAGAGGGAGGAAAAAGAAGAATTGGCTCCGAAAATATCTAGTTCTCCATCCCCACCTCCCTTCATTTATAAAACGACCCATCGAAATCTCCCAGGCTATTTTCCCACAGGCTTGTTTATAGTGTGGTATTGATTATGGTAATACCAGCTGGGAATATATCTACGTGGACTTGTTGTGTGCGTGGTGTGTTGAGGGGGGTGGTGCGGTCTGTATAAGGGCATGAAGAGAACTAGTCAATAAAATTACAGTACATATGTATCCCTCTTTCCATATTTACTAGTTTGTTGTAAGCTCCTTCTCAAATGGGAAATAGACCATGTTTCCTTTGCAGAGGGATGGTTATTGAATAACGAAGACCATGTGTCTTGCTATATCTTATTCGTCTGAATACTCTGCAGCTATTTTATAAAACAAATTAATAACAGTATCCTAAACTTATTTCCCCAGGGAAAACTTCTGGCTACTAACAGTGTCCGTATATGCACCCCACTGTCCCCACGAACACAGGTAATCGCTATGTAACTAACATCTCCAACGGCACCTGAATGAGGAGAATGAAGCTTGTGTGGAATGCCTGGGAAAAGTGACGCCCTCTAATTAAACGATTTTGTTTGCACAAGCAATACAGTATTATATCACTTTCCCTACAAAGAGAAGAGAATGTGAAATTTTAGAAAAGACAGAGAGCTATTTAATGTGTAACTTGTCACCGCGGTCAGCTTCAGCATAATAGAATGCACATGGAAAATCCCTTGCAGCAAGCCGGCTGCACAGCAGATTCTTCCTTCGTCTAGGTCAGAGGGTGTGTATGTCTCTGAGGGAAATGCTATCTCCCCTTCTCTCACACACCCACTCGCTGCACAGTGAACTTCCAATAGCAGTGCTGTGAGGTGTCTGCTGGATGCTGGGGCATGGAGGCAAGAGGCTGGCAGCAAGCTTCTTGGGTGGTGGAGGAAAGAGGAAATAGCTCTTTCCTACAGATCAATAAAATGCACATCCACATGGTAGCTAAACACCAGAGACCCTGATGTGTGTGGAGAAACTGCTCCCCCCACCCCCACCCCAGAGCCAAGTAAACTGTAAGCAAAGAAGATGCAAATTTGGTAACAAACTGATCTCAAAAGGGATCTCTAATTTTTCCACTAACTTTATTCCAAACTAGAGCACTTCCTTACTAGGTATGATTTTTGCCACATCTGTATCAGGGAATTTTTCTGCACCCATACCTGGAAACAAATAGGGCTCCCGTTTTCTTAACAAAACTTAAAATGAACGTTGACAGTGATGAAGGTTTAGTACCACTTTCATATTTTGAATATGGCGCTCTTGTTCCAAATCCAATATATAGGCATATACGTCCATTATTAAAGGCACTCTATAAAATTCGTACTGGGGGGATTTGAGATCCATTTAGACATCGCAACTGAAAACATTCTCTTCATTCCACAGCATGTTCATTCTCTCCAAGTAAAAATTCTTTCTAGTGGTTTCTCATATAAACTTAAAAAGTTCATTAAAATTTACACAAGAGAAATCTTTTTAACAATTATAGTCAGAAGCAGCAAGAGTTAACGGTCCAGTCCAGCAGATAAACTTTTGCAGGTTTCCATCTGAAAGTCATAACATAACCTTTTATTCTGTGTGTCATTGGTACAGAAGGTTTTTCAAGGCAGAGTTCTTGAAACAGCAAGATGTTAAACAGATGTACTGTAGAGTCTTCCAGGTCTAAACTATGAAGAGTCTGTTTTCAGTCTGTGTGTTGTATCCTTCCTTTTTTTATTCTTTTATCAAGGTCTTCACATTCGGATATTTCTTTTGTTAAAACTGTTTTGTTGTTATTGTTTTTTAAGCCACATATTTATTTAGAAGTACCAGATTTTAAAACATGTTCTTTTGGAACGAAAGGAGGAATATTAATTTAAATCATGCCATCTAAAAGCATATTTTCAGCAGCAAAACCTCTGCTTCCTATAACAGGTGCTGGAAGCTCAATCCCAGATGTTTTGATGTGTAAATAGCAAGGGAAGAGTTTGAGAAATGGGTAGAGATGCAAGAAAAGGGAAGGCATAAATAAAAAACAGACGTGTTGAAACTTCAGTTCACAAGGGTCTATCACTAAAACGTCTTTCTAAACATTTTGGCTTTGGTTTTCCATTGGTGGGGTCCGACACTTAACCATTTGTCATGTTGCAAATGTTATGCTCCAAAATGTGGGAACAGTCATAATGATCGGCCTAAATGTTCACCTGGCTATATATTTGCAACAAATCAAATTCTATTCCTTCGTTGGCCAGTATATGTCCTACATTCCAATTCAATATGCTGAGACTCTGAACCCTACCTTGTCGAGTGGCCATTTCCCCATGAAGCTGGGAGTCTAACGGTATCAGGTTAGCGTGATAAACCAGGTTCTCTAAAACACCAAAAGGCTATGTTCTGCGTTAGCCTCAGTTTTTGTAGTTGAAAAGCCATTTCTCCCCTTTTGTTCTTTACCCATTTGTTACTTGAAGGGATTTCAGATAGCATAGCTTTAACAGGGTTAAAAGGGTGCTTATAAATGTTTTCTCCTTATATAGCTAGATATTGGCAGAGCCCCGCCATAATTTCAATGAGACACACGTGAACAGAAAGGCAGCGGGTTCAGGCCTTTATAATATGGGCAGCTTCCTTCTCGAATATCCTTTTTGCTATCAAACTAATCAGTAGTAGGGGGTAATTAAAGCCATACATGGTCTAGGGCTGAGTTTTGACTTAACTACTTCACTACCAGGCCCCCTGCATCTATACTGATAGAGGAATAGATAGCATGGGCCTATTTTCAAAAGTGTCAGTGTCTTTGGACAAAGGGGGTCTTGTATGATGGTTAAGAGTACGCGGGCTTTGGAGTCAGATATCCCTGGCTTTCCATCATGACTCTAGCACTTTCCAGGATGAGGCACAGTTTCTTCATTTGTAAAGCAGATGATGATGACAATGAGTAGATTATTTATGTCATATGGCTATTGTGAGGATTAAATTAGATAAGGTGCATAAAGGATGCAGCACAGTGCCGATCATGCTAAATAACTGTCAGCTATTGTAACATTGCTGCGTGTGTACCCTGTGCTCCAACCAAAGTGAACTTTTTTTGTCTAAATTAACCCTTGCCCCTGGCCTCTGTCCTACCAAACATTTGCTAGCCCTGGCCCTTCTCCCTGGAAGGCTCTCTTCACATATCTCACTGTCCACTACCTGTACCCTTCCCATCGCCTTCAATATCTGTTCAAAATATTAACTATCCTTCAAGACACAGCTCAAATGCAACCTCCTCCACGACGTATTTCATAAACCCTTAAAGTTATGACCTTTCAACTGAAAAAAAGCTCCAAGTTTTTTTTGCTTGTTTTCCTGGTATAGAGGTTGAATTAAACATACTCCTCATTTCATGGCATACTGTAATCATTAGTCTATGGATAGTTCCTCTGTTATGGAGCCCTGGTGGGCAGTTTGAACCTGCCAGCTGCTCCCTAGAAGCCCTATGGGGCAGTTCTGTTCTATTTATTTTTCTCTTTTATTCCCAATCCCATCTCCCCTTCTCATCTTCCCAAAGAAAATCATTCTAATATATTTAATACCTATTTTTTTATTAGTGTTGGCAAAATATGTACTGTTTTTGTGCATGCATTTAATTTATGTAAATGATCCTATGATAGATCTCATTCTGCTTTCTTCCTTCCTACATTCTGTTTTTAGGATCCTTCCATGTTGCTACGAGTACTTCTAACTGCTGTATAATGTTCCATGATGCAAATTGCCCACATTTTACCTATACTTTTGCTGATGAACTCCCAGTCACCACAAGTGAATATCTTCATACACGACCCCTTATGAACCTGTTTATGAATTTAACTGGGGTATATACCAAAGGGCAGAATGGCTGGGTCACAGGAATAGGTAAACTTAGTTACTAAGTAAAAGTGTTCTCTGGAATGTCTGCACAGTATGCCCTCTCACCAGCAGTGCATGACAGTCCCTATATCCCCACATCTCAGCTACCACTTAGCCTTCACCAGTCTTTCTAATTCTTGCCACTTTATTAAATGTAAAGTCACATCTTGCTGTTTTCACGTGCATCTCTCTGCTTAGTAATGCGTGTAATCTTCAGCGTCTGATTTTTCTTCAGCATTTAGATTATATAGTCTGAAGGTATTTTCAAATTAAAATATTTACCTTTCCTCTTCACTCCCTACAAGATTATAAGCTCCTTAAAGGTAGGGGCTATTCTTTTGCTCATCTTTGCACTCACTGCAGAAACTGCCATGGCGTTTGAGGAAGCACATAAAACACGCACACAAAAATAAAGGAAACGTTAAACAGAATTACCATGCAACCCAACAATTCCACTCCTAGGAATATACCCAAAAGAATTGAAAGCAGGGACTCAAACAGATATATGTACACCAATGTCTATTGCAGCAATATTCACAATAGCCAAAAAGTGGATGCAACCCAAGTGTCTGTCACAGATGAATGAAAGGATAAACAAAATGTGGTATATCCATACAATGGAATATTATTTAGCCTTAAAAAGCAATGAAGTTCTAATACATGCTATGACATGGATGAACCTTGAAAATATCATGCTGAGTGAAATAAGCCAGACACAAAAGAGTTAAGTATTGTATGACCCCAAATTTTAGCCAGAGTTCTCTAGAGAAACAGATCTGGTGAGATCTATATAGATAGAGATAGAAATATTTACATCAAGGAATTGGCTCATGCAATTGTGGGGGATTGGCAAACTCAAAATCTGTAGGTCAGGTGACAGGAAGAATGAAGAGTAAAAGAGGTCTGGCAAAACGTCTACCTGTAGCCCAGAGGCAAGAAGCCCTGGTGGCACAATGGGTAAGCACTTGGCTGCTAATCAAAAGGTTGATAGTTCAAACCCACCAGCCACTGTGCAGGAGAAAAGACCTGGTAGTTTGTTCCCATAAAGATTACAGCCTTGGAAACCACGCCGGGCAGTTCTACTTTGTCCTATAGGGTCGCTATGAGTCGGAATTGACTGGATGTCAACAGGTAATCTTTTTTGGAGCATATCACCAGGTCTTTCTCCCACAGAGTCTCTGGGTGGGTTCAAACTGCCAACCTTTCGGTTAGCAACCAAAAGCTTAACTGTTGCAGTACCAGGGCTCCTAGATAAGTGGTAGCTATTTTATTATACCTATTATTCTCCGAACCTATTCCACACTATCAGTTAGATTAAAGCAATAGATAAAAGTATGCTGCAAATACACGAAATATATATTGAAATGAAATACCTATACTTATGATAAATAACTACATGGGAGGTTTTCCTTGAAAATGGAATGAGTTGCTATAGTGGAAAAAATATAATATTTAAGAAAGAAAGATTTGGTTCTAGTTTGAGTCCCAGCTATGCCACGTTTTTGCTGTGTAAGTTCAAATAAGTCCCTTGACCTCAAATCACTAGGCAGAGCATGTAAACAGTGATATTATCTATCCTACAGAAATACTGTAAAGATTTTATGTGGTCATAGATGTGAAAGAACTTTGCAACCTGCAAAATAGCATACAACATTTTAAATATCATTGATTTTCAATGATAAAAAAAATTACCTTGGTTATTACTGGCATTTAGTCAGTACTAAAAACAATAACTTATTCTTACTATGATCCAAAATGTTAAAGGTATTTTTCTAGGGATGAAATAATGTTGGCAAAAATGTTTTATTCTTCATCTTATTATTGAGAGATCTCCCATTTTTATTTAGTCTTCTAGGAAACGAGAAGATTCCGCATAATTTTTTAGTCAAAAGGAGAGGAACCACTAACTCCATAGAACTAACAGGAGAAATGTCTCTTTAGTGCCAGTGAAGAGGTTTGCTTCTGCAGAACAAGCGTTTATTTCTATCTTTGTGCTGGCTTCTAGAGATCTCAGAGCCAAATCCGAGGTCAACCTTGAGTGTGAACTACACAGCATGAGTTTGTGTCCTTACCTCACGTTCAGACACATTTTAGCATTTCTACACTTATTTTTCATTGCCCAGGTTTTCCTAGTTTATCTTCTTAAGTAAGGAAGGAAAACAAACGGAATACCTCAATGACCAGCAAGGGAGGAGTGAGTTCAGGGCTTCACTTTGGAGCTTTTTAAAGATCAGCCAGGAGTCCCTGAGTGGCACAGTTAAGCACTCGACTACTAGCCCAAAGATTGGTGGTTTGAACCTACCCAAAGGCATCTCAGATGACAGGTCTGGTAAATCTGCTTCTGAAAGTTCACAGTCTTGAAAACCTTATGGAGCTGTTCTACACTGCACACATGGGGTCGCCATGAGCTGGAATTGACTTAACCAATAACAGCAAAAGTCAGTCACCTCTTACCTGTGTCTGTCCTCCCGGCCCTGGGCAAAGCCAAGGAGTCTCCCTTATCTTTCATCTGCACACCCACCCCACAGGACCAGGGGTTTTACATGTTCAGTCTTTACTCAAGAAAATGTCTCTGGTGAAATTTCTTATCATTCTTTGTATTGTAAGCATCAACCTTTAATCTTTGCTTTAGTTTTGTTTAGAGGCACCTCTTGGAAAATTGCCTCAGACTCTTTCACTTTAACATTCCCAGCTACCTATGAAGCTAACCACACCTTGTTGACGTGCAGTGTTTATATAACAACGGTGCTTATTTTGTTTTACGTAGTTTCAATCTGACCAGAAACTTAGAGGGCAGAATGTCCTGCTCTAACAAAAATTTTGATGACTGTGACTGCAGCCTTATCTGGTTAAATATATTTTAGGAAGGAGGGGAGAGCATATTTTGATGACAAAGTTCAAGTCATAAGCTTTCATTTTCTGCCCCAGGCTGTGCAGAAACTTTAAATTAACTTTCATATTGTTCCACGTCTCACATATTTAGTAATAAGCTACAATCCTGGCATCCTTTAAACACTCTTAGAGTTTCAAAACCCAGGCATTAAAAATTAATAATGTTAAATGATGAAAAAAAAAAACAATTATCATTGTCATTAATTGTAGGAAAAAAAAAAAAGACTACCAAGCCAACAGTTTGATGGTGTGCGTCACCCTAGACATGGTTTCCTACCTGACTTATTATAAAAGCATCATCAATAATACCGTTCAACTGATCATCTACAGATGAAAGCAGTGAGGTTATCAGGAGGTTAAAGTAAACCAGATAAAGAAAACAATATACGTTGTAGGTATTTTTGGTCATTATTCTAACAACAACAAAAAGTGGGAGAGGACTAAAGAAATTCAAATATACGAAATAGGGCACATTAATTCTGCAGATAGATATACACAACAGTGCACACTGAAATGGCTCATGATGATTAGCTATATAAAACATATATACATTATTTTCTAAGCTTCCGGAAATACCAATCCCTTTGCACACAGTGTAGTTAAATAGTCTAAAATCAGCCTCATAAGGTCCCAGCCTTGAAAACCCTATAAAGCAGTTCTACTCTGCACACACGGGGTTGCTGTGAGTTAGAATCGACTCAGCGGCAACCAGCAACAACAACAACCTCGTACGACTGTGTTTTGACTTTTTTTTTTAATGCCTCATTAGAAATATTGAATTTTCACTATCCGATAGTTTCCTGCTTGTATTAAACACTATTAGGACAAGTACTTAAAAGTCATTTGGATTATATTAAATTCAAAATCTTCAGGATCTCTGTTAGCAGAAATCATGTTGGGGATGGGGGACTCACAATGAAGGTTTTGCAATGCTTTATCTTTTCAGAGCCGTAGATGTGCAAAAATTCTTTCTCAAACATCCACATACGATTTAGTCGATAGAGTTGCTGCATCTACGATTCTAATGTGTATTTCTGTTTTCTACAATTTAAATTACTCACTCTAAACACCAGTGTTGCATGTGGTATGTATTCAGAACTATATTGAAGTAATTTGTTAACAAAGGAGCCCTGGTGGCACACTGGTTAAGCGTTTGACTGCTAATTGAAAAGTTGGTAGTTTAAACCCACCCAGTGGCTCTGCAGGAAATAGACCTGGCAACCTGCTCCCATAAAGATTACAGCTAGGAAACCCTATGGGGCAGTTCTACTCTGTCACTTGGGGCTGGTTATGAGTTAGAATGAGCTTGACAGCACCTGACAACAACATCAAGAACAATTTGTTAATAAAGATGAAGCTTTCAGAATTAGTGAATAAAGAAAGCCTAATAAATACTCAACTAATCCGTAAAAATTCATAACAAGGTTTAATTGTAGATTTAATAGTTTTACCTCAAATCTTAACAAAAATATGAATAATAGCAACTTTTTGTTACTGAAACATTAAGGTAAAGTTTTCCAATCAGATTTAGTGGCCAGATAGGGACTGTAGTCTATCAGATTGCTTTGGCAGAAGAGAAAAGTTTACTGCCCAAAGGGGAATCCACAGGCTTTATAGGTGCTATCGTGTGAAACTACTGGACAAAAAAGAAGAGGCTCCTTTCTCAAAACATATAGGAGGACAGAGACCTCATGATATTATTTGGACCCCTAGATATAGCCATAACTGAAACTAGAGCTGATTCCCAGACTTTTTCAATGGAGTGAACAGCCGCTGCTGCTTTTTTTTTTTTTTTATTTAATCCACTTTGAGTTGGACCTTGGTCACTAACAACTGAAAAAGTCTGACTAACATGTTGATGTTCATTTTTTTAGGTTTTGTGATTTGTTTATTTCCTATCATTCTGTCAGACGTCATTTAGTGCATAGCATAGACCTTTAGGATTTTCTGCTACTGTTTTGCTTGGTAAAGTAGAGGGTCAGCGAAAAAGAGGAAGACCCTCAATGAGATGGATTGACACAGTGGCTGCAACAATGGGCTCAAGCACAACAATGATTGTGAGGATAGCACAGGACCAGGCAGTGTTTCGTTCTCTTATACACAGGGTCACTGTGAGTTAGAACCAACTCGACGGCACCTAACAACAACAAAAATTGTGTTTGAAAACCAAATAATCTTATTCAAAATGCATATAAAGTGAAAGTAATCAGGCACAAAAAGGAGTGTAATAAAATTTCCTTTAAGGAAAATGTACCAGCTTTTGTCTTCTCCCCAGCATGAGGAAGACATTTCTCTTCTCAGCTCCCTTAGTGGCCTCATGTGGTAACTAACATGTCTGTAAACTCCTTGAGGACCAAGATCAAGTCTTTCATCTCTGTATCCCCAGATCCTAACCAAGCACCTAACATGTACCACGTATTCTGGAAACGCTTGTTAAATTAATGGGTCTCAGTACCACACAGCTAACTGCTTGACTGGCCCTAGTTGGGCCAAAACTTTCCTTTCTCAAACCCCTCACACCTGTCTTGCCTTCTCCTCCTACCACTCCCATATAATTTCGCCTCTTACTTAATTGAGAAAATGAACAAAGTATGAACTCTACTTCCTGTCCCTCTACCTTCAAACATGTGTGACTATACCTGGCTTCCGGTCAGTCCCAGAGGGTAAGGTACTCTTTCTCCCAGGTTCTGAATCAATCCCTTCCTACTTCCTGCAAGTTCAAGATCTTTTCCATTTGTTATGTTCCTTCTATCTCTAGAAAAATGCAACTTCTTCCTCTCTGTTGTTAGTGCCTTCTCTGAAGTCTGCAAGTCTCTCACATCCTTAATCCAACATCTCTCTGTAATTAATCTTCCTTTCACAACCAAGCTTCTGGAAAGATAAGTCCAACTGATTTCCTCCCTCCCACAAAACCCTGGTGGTGTAGTGGTTAAGAACTACGGCGCTAACCAAAAGGTCAGCAGTTCAGATCCACCAGGTGCTCCTTGGAAACCCTATGGGGCAGTTCTACTCTGTCCTATAAGGTCGCTATGAGTCAGAATCAACTCCATGGCAATGGGTTTAGTTTTTGTGGGGTTTATAAACACTTATGGAGTCCCTGGGTGGTGCAAATGGTTAAGCACTTAACTACCAGCAGAAAGGTTGTTGATTTGAAACCACTTAGAGGTCTGGCGATCTGCTTCTGAAAGGTCACAGCCTTGAAAACCCTATGGTGCAGTTCTACTTTGTACACACGGGGTCGACATGAGTCAGAATCAACTCAATAGCAACTAACAACAACAACAGCAACCCGAACACTTAAACCAATTATACTAGGGCTTCCGCCTGTCCCATTCCACAGAAACCTCGCTGCAAAACACAAACATGGGTCAGCACTTGTACAACTTTGTGAACTTATCTCCTCCATAATTTAATAGTTGGGTGATGATTTGGGTTTCTTTCCTGTTAACTTTAGTTACTTGACAATAATATCAAAATAAAAGTCTGTTATAATGTTTCATAAAAATTGGGAAGTCAAGTCATAGTGCTGATGGCAATAAGGTGAAGCAACTGAGTATTTTTTCAATGTAGATTTGGCCCCAGAATGGGAGTTCCAGAACACTTAATTGTCCTCATGAGGAACCTGTACACAGATCAAGAGGCAGTTGTTTGGACAGAACAAGGGGCTATTGTGTGGTCTAAAGTTAGGAAAGGTGTGCATCATAGTTGTATCCTTTCACCATACCTATTCAGTCTGTATGCTGAGCAGATAATCCGAGAAGCTGGACTATATGAAGAAAGGGGCATCAGGATTGGACGAAGACTCATTAACAACCTGAGATATGCAGATGACACAACTTTGCTTGCTGAAAGTGAAGGGGACTTGAAGCACTTACTGGTGAAGAGCAAAGACCACAGCCTTCAGTATGGATTACACCTCAACATAAAGAAAACAAAAATCCTCATAACTGGACCAATAAGCAACAGCATGATAAACAGAGAAAAGATTGAAGTTGTCAAGGATTTCATTTTACTTGGATTCACAATCAACACCCATGGAAGGAGCAGTCAAGAAATTAAAAGACGCATCGTATTAGGCAAATCTGCTGCAAAAGACCTCTTTACAATGTTAAAAAGCAAAGATGTCACCTTGAAGACTAAGGTGCACCTGACCCAAACCATGGTATTTTCAATCGCCTCATATGCATGCAAAAGCTGGACAATGAATAAGGAAGGCCAAGAAGAATTGACGCCTTTGAATTGTGGTGTTGGTGAAGAATATTGAATATACCATGGACTGCCAGAAGAACAAACAAATCTGTGTTGGAAGAAAAACAACCAGAATGCTCCTTAGAAGGAAGGATGGTGAGACTACGTCTTACATACTTTGGACATGTTATCAGGAGGGATCCGTCGCTGGAGAAGGACATCATGCTTGGTAAAGTAGAGGGTCAGTGAAAAAGAGGAAGACCCTCAATGAGATGGATTGACACAGTGTCTG
>NW_004444050.1:2412620-2442134 GCF_000243295.1 Trichechus manatus latirostris | reverse complement strand
GCTGGAGAAGGACATCATGCTTGGTAAAGTAGAGGGTCAGTGAAAAAGAGGAAGACCCTCAATGAGATGGATTGACACAGTGTCTGCAACAATGGGCTCAAGCATAACAACGATTGAAAGCATGGCGCAGGACAGGGCAGTGTTTCGTTCTGTGGTGCATGCAGTCACTATGAGTCGTAACCAACTCAATGGCACCTAACAACAACAACAACAGATTTGGCCCCAGTGTATCCATAGAGAATGATATTTTTTAAAGCCTCATTCTTCATATCATATGAAATTAATAACAATCAGTGACAGTATATACAAAAAAATTTATCTCCAAATTATAAAATTTTAAGACAGAATATGGTTTAAAGCGTATTAATATTTACATAAATGATAATTGAGATATTATATTTAAGTGAATACAAAATTGTCCTGCCATCACAAGTTTAATCTACAAAGAAGAGTCACTCATGAAACAATGAAAGTATATTCAGTATATTCAGAAAGTATACAAATAAATATATTTAAAATCATTGCAGTTTTGGAGTGAATCCCTTTGTGGTCACTGTTACTGATACATTATTAAAATATGTTAAGGAAAACAGAGAGTAGGCAAAATTTATGGTTGAAAACATCTCATTTCTTGAAAACATGTTTACCATTATGATGGCATAAATCATTTTTTAACTGTGACTAAAGGTATTTTGGAAATTATTGGAAAGCAGAATGGAAAATGAAGAATATTGTAACTTACAAATTAATGATTTGACTCTTAAAAATATATCCAAATTCCATATGAAATCATTGGCATAATAAAGGCCAAATTCTTATAGAACACTGTTAACGAGATCTATGTCCTCAGTTTATTCAATAATGTCAGTCATAAGAATAGTACAGAAGTACCCTACAAAAGCAGAATTCACTTGTGTGAGATAAATGTAGAAGACATCAGAAACCATCTTAATTTAAGAGAGACTGATGAATTTCATCAGTCTGTGGGGCAGTGGTTAAGAGCCACTAGCCAAAAGGTCAGCAGTTCGAATCCACCAGCTGCTCCTTGGAAACTCTATGAGGCAGCTCTACTCTGTCCTATAGAGTTGCTATGAGTCAAAATCAACTCAACAGCAAAGGTTTTTTTTTTTTTGGTTTAAGAGAATAGTGGGTTCATCTTACCTAGATTTATTTTTTTTAATTATGCCAATTCAAAGTTGATTTTATCAAAAATATAAAGCCAGGCCTAAGATTGTCCCATTAACACACAGACATTTTGATAGAGTTGCTGCAAAATTAAAGGGTAAAAAAACAAACTGCATATACACTGAGTTTAGCAGTGATAAAGTTTTTAGAGGAAAAGTCAACAAATGAACTACAAACTGCCTCCAGAATTGTCAATTCTTTGTGTGCATCTGCAAAAAGATTCACAGTGTTTTAAACTAACAAACTGGTTGCAATACTGTGCAACAGGCTGCATAATTTTAAAAAAACATGCTAGATTTGCATCAATGCATATTGCTAAGTATGGCTGTAATGTTTCCAACGATTATTAAAACATTGGTCATTGCATAAAGTGATTTTTCATTCAAACAAATAGGTGACTGGTAAAACAAGAGATTTGATGATGTCTTTCAAATCTGAATTTATATTTTGTTTAAAATTTCTTTATGGTATGCTAATTATAAGAATTTTTTCTAAAGAGGTTAAACATAGAACTATAATTCTGCAGCTAAGCTTCAAATATGTTTGCAAAAGTGTGGGAAATATATGAAGAAAATATTCTTCACATGCATAAAAATCAACAAAATCTCCTCAGGGAAGAAAATAAAAATAAAAATAAGATAATGGCTCTTTGATTTACATATTTCTTCATTTCCTCATAAAAATATTAATATTTAGTTAATGTTTTAAAATATGTCTTGCCTGGGTTAAATACTATATACCTAAATTTAAATATACATTTTGAGACTAAATTTAAGAGCTAAGTTTTATTTTATTTTATTTTTTTTCTGGTCAAGTTGTGCTGACTTCCCCAGTATAAGAGCTAATTTTAAAAAGCAATAAACACTTAAAGCAAACAATTGCAAGATGGGCAAAAATTTATAAATGATGCAAATTATGATTCCCAGATTTTAATTTTATCGATCAACACCAAATTGAATTTTATATATGGTTGAATAGCCTCAATTCACAAACTTCCTAATAATGCACCTTGCACTACATGGATATTACATGTTATATTACTTTAGCTTATGAAGTTACTATAGTAACTGAATTCTATTCTGCATTATTCAGAAATATTTTTGGGGTGGAGTTAAGGTTTTAAAGAGAGATTTGATGGCCTGGCAGAAATGCTTAAAAAAAAACAAAAAAAAAGCAGAAATCATTAACTAACTCAATGAAATTTAGAGACTTCAGTTGTATTTATTCATATGAGCTGATTGATGTTGTATATTTAACTTAATTTTATCATAAATCAAATATTGCATTTGTAATTGACATGTGAAACATTAGTTTAGGTGTCCTAAAGCTTGTCTGTTGTGGCTCATGATGTTGATAGTGTTAGTTGGACAACATAATGGAATAAGTGTGTCACTTTATGAAAATCCTCCGTTAATATTAAAAAATAAAAACTTCTTTTGTTAAATGTTAACCTGAAATGCCTTCTAAAGTATGCTTGCTTACTTATGATCAACTTTGGAGACTCCAACACTACAGATTAAAAATAACCTGAGGCTATCCACAAACATACACACACACACATCACACACACAAATACACACACACAGAAACACATCACACACACATATATCAGACACACACACATATCACACACACACATCACACACAAACACATACACATATCACACACACAAACACACACACATATCACACACACAAACACACATACACAAACACACGTGCTTATTTTAGGCTGCCACACTAGAAATGTTTCTCAATCCTTCATGCTTCATGGGTCCTTTAAAGAAAGTGATAAAAACTATAGATTCCGTCCAGCTAAAGCCTAACATTGAGACTCCCCTAGGAATAATGGGCCCTGAACTAATAAATTTTCTCTTAAAAGAACAATTATTTCCCCCCAGTGGCCCGCAGGGTACATAAGGCATAGCTAAATTTTATTTTGTTTTGTTTTAAGGGTTCCAAAACAAATTATTTTAATGATTCTGCTATTGTAAAGTCACTCTAAGACATCAAATCAATCAGTAGTGTTGGATCCTTTTTCTTGAAGAATTCATGCAACGTTTTTGCCAACCTCATACAAAAATCCACATGAGGCCACCCTTCTAGTCTGCCCCATCATTAGGCCTATTCAGTCAACTACTTTGTCTCATCTTCCAGACTTCTGGACTAATGTATATTCAAAAGGACTGAACTAACGACCTCATCACATATGTGGTAGAAACATACTGTAAAAACTGTTTCACGCTAAACACAATCTGTAAGCACACGGCTCTGGGGTGAACAGGAACTTCTTGCTTGTTATAAGAACAAAGAGTAAGAGCTATTGTTGTTAATCAGTAGTCTATCTAAAATGGCATTGTTTTCAACTATTAAGCAATTTTACTTCAATACTTCTTTTGCTGATCATATTGTTAAAGCCAAAAAGGGCCATATAAGAGACTTGAAAAGATCTAACTCCTCTGCTTGTGGGAGCACTGGATTTGTGGTCAGAAGACCCAACTCTGCTACTTACTGCGTGGCCATGGGCAACTTGTTTAGCTCTCCTGGTCCATTTCCTTATCTGTAAAATAGGCAAAAAAGAAAAAATGCCTACCTGACAGATTTTTGTGAGGTTGAAATTAGATCATGATCTGGCTTCCATATATTTTCCAGCCACACATGTTGCCACTTCCTCAACATTCACGTTATGTTTTGGTCACACCAAACTCCCTTAAGTTCTCCAAAGATGTAATCTTCATTCTTCTCCTTTGCTTTGAACCCCTTATTCCTTTATTTACTTGGCTAATATGGATTAATTAGTTCATTAAGACTCAGGAACCCTTCCCTGACCATGTCCAAGCTGAACAGTCCATCCTCTGAGCTCCAATATCAGCCTGTTCAAATCTTTATCCTAATATTTATCTGTTCATTAGTCCAACTCCCTGACCACACTCTAAATCCCTTGAGTCTCTAAACTATGCCTTCCATCTCTTTCATCTCATTATATGCACCTAGCCCATGCCAAGAAAAAAAACTGGATGAATGACGAAATGAACGACTGGCATACACAAAGGAATTGAGCTTGGTTGTTTGTGATATAGAAGGGATTCAGATTAAGTTAGCTGAACCTGAAATTTAAGCTCTTAGAGATGAAGGATCCAATGCTCGCCATGATATCACTTCACTTGTGTCATTTAAATTCCTGCACAATAACTGCTAGTGCTCCTGAGCAATGTTTTATAAAGAATATGAAAAACATCATTAAATGAATCCCACATATGGTCAGCACACTCTGTTAAGAATATTTTATCTTGTTTGTATTAAGTTAGCATCAAGGTCTTTCAGCCTACAAATCCCCCGAAACGGGCAAACTGACATACAAGTGTTCAATAAACCACAAAGTTAAATTGTAAGCATGCTTTTCTCAAGTTTCAGCATGGTCGCTGAATTCAACTACTTAGGAGTAGTATTTGAAGGGTTTATATACTTCCTGCTGTTGATCAATTTAATTCTTTATTAAAACAATTATATCTCTATGGCCAAAAAGTAAATATTATGTTTAGAATAGCAGTAAAAGCATAAAATAAAAACTGATTCCATAGAGTCATTTTCTGTTGCTAAAAATTACAGAACAAACTACTCCCAACTTGCTGTAAGTTATAATTAGAATTGTTCAAAAGGAACAAAAAATAACAATGAAGTAAGAAACAAATAAACCTTAAGAGTAAATCACAGTGCTTCCAGGTACAAACAAATGCATCATTGTGGTTCTTGAGTGAGGGAACTCCGTACTTGACAAAAGAGGCAGGCTGCAGGCAGATGATTATGTGAGCAGCAATATGCAGGATAGAAATTAAAGGAGAGAAATTGGAGTCAGGTGAATGATTAGGTTAGAAATCTCCAGACACTGGGACTCCAGGACGTATGGTCCATGTTGGTCTGAATGAGCTCTGTTTATACTGTCACATTTCCAGACCTCAGATAACTCAACCTTTCACGCACTTTGGAACATAGAATGAATGTCTTAACTAATATTTTCCATATAAGGAATGAAATTTATATTTTACAACTCACTTTATTTTCTATCACTGATTTGTTTTCCTCTCCAGTTCCATTCTTACTGATGGAAAAACAAACAACCAAAAAAAAAAAAAAAATCCTTTAACTTGACAAAGAAAAGGAAAGACTTTCCTCTTCCTCCTCCTTCTCAACATGGTATTGTCTGAGTGAAGGGGAACATCTGGTTCCTCCATCCTCTGGGTTCTTGCTGGTTTCTGCTGAGATACCTAGTCCACTGGGCAGTGACACTGATTCTTCTAGTTGTTTATGGTGTCAGGATGGCACCCACTGCTCATGATCACGGAACCTGCCAATGCCCCTGGTGTGAGATTTCTGTATTCTGCTTGTCCAGTACCAGGCTCTTTGTGTCCATTGGCCTTCTCATAATGGGAATAGAGCAGAAGGTATAGAGGAGAAGAAGCACTCAGATGTGTTCACTGCTGCATGGTGCAGTATGCAGGACTCCATCCATACAGGTACCCTTAGCCTACTCCTTTATCCATTGGTCCTCTGCAATGCCAATGTCACGTTGGACATTTTGTCCATGGCAAATGGTCTACAATCTCCCCCAGGCTTTTCCCAAGTAATTGGGGCATCAGCTTTCATTGTTCTTGAATTCAGACAAATCTACTAATAGTTTATTTCTCCCAGTTTTAAGATCTCCTCTTAAGGTAAGGGGAAAGGGAGTAGGGAAGTAAAGATAGTCTATCAGATTTCTAGACCTTCTTCCCTTTCAGCAATTATCTCCAGTACTTGAAAGATTTTCTTTGTTCCTGTGTTGGGGGAACTTCCTATGTTCTAACCTGTGCTCTGCTCTTTTCTATTCTCCTCCATGATCTACACTCCAAGTTCTGGTTTATAAGAAAACCATGATACACACCCCACCTTTTTTCTTTCTCAACAAAACATGGTTTTTGCAAATAAAAGTTGCCTGCTTCAAGATTACCATCTTCCTATAGATATTATAATCTCTATTTGCAAGTTCAAAGCCAAACAATGATTCTTTTGTTCTCAGCTGGGTCTGCCCTCCTCAAGAAACAATGGATACTATTGATTTAATGAGCTGGAGGAATGAAGGGAAAAATAGGAACCTGGGATTACTGGGATACATTATTTTAATATTTCAAAAATATTATTCCCAATGTGCATCTCAAGTTCAAACACATAGTTCAGAAAAATGCATTTCATGAAGTTACATTTTACTTAAAACATTCACAAGAGTTTTGATACAATTAACAAAGTATTCTTTTTGGTGGACTTTTTCATTGCTCTAGAGAAAACAGAAATAGAGATCATAAGGCTTTTCTCACTAACAAAAAGAATTCAAAACATACTGGTCTAAAAGAAAATCTTCCTTTCTTAATGTAAGTGCAAATTACTGTAATGGAGTATGGTTTCTAATATGTAGAAATCCATCCATCTTTAAAACCATAACCAAAATAGAGCATACGTCAATTTTTATAAAGATGACAGTCTAAGTTTGATACTATTTCAGCCATTTTGAGTCTGATCCACTCCTAAGTGATATCCTAAATAGCACTTTACACTGAAGTAGTCATAATCTTCCTTCCCTGGGGGAAATGATAAAGCAAGCCAGGAAACTAGTCAAAGTAAATAATAACAACCAATACATATTGAGTTCTTATTATGTGCCAGAAACATAATTACATGTATTATTTAATTTTCACTGCAATATTTAGAGGTAAGCATACTTACTGTCTTCATTTTACAAATTAGGAAACTGAGGCACATAACAGCTAAGGAGCTTTCCCAATATCCTTCAGTGAATAAGTAGTAGACTCAGATTTGAGCCCAGGCAAACTCATTCCAGAGTCCTTACATCTAATACTATGCTGTGCTGTCTCCCAGGTAAAGGAAATGTGAGGGCACTGAGTTTTAGAAGTTAAAAGAAAAAAAGAGAGACACAAAAGAGTCTGCCATCTTTATAAGGACAAAAGAAGGGGCTGAGATTCCATATTTAGAGTTGGCACACATAATAACTCCCAGAACCATATGTTTCTAATGACCAGATCATTGGGTCTTTCATTTCTGATCATTTGACATTTTTAAGTATGAATCATCTAATGAAAAAATTACAGGGCTTTCTTTTGAACACATTGTTTATTTGTCACCAGGAGATCTCAGATATACTTTAAACAAATTCCTTCAATAAAGGAAAAAACTACATACCCTCATGAATGGCATAATCCAAAAATAGAAATATTTAAAACAGCTCTAACACCTTTTCTAAATTTCCTACATTGTGAAATGACAGCAGTGTCTCCCTTTCAACACTGCCTTCTAGTCAATGTAAAAAGAAATAAACCATCCCCACATGCTCATATTTGGTGTTTACTTTTCCATCAGTCATCTAAAATGGAACGCAGGAAAAGGGATGTGTCTGTCTCTGTTAGAGAGAGAAGAAAAGTGAGGGGAAGAAAATCTAACGCAACAAGAGAGTTGCCAGATTTGGAACTGATTGAAAGAGTTCTGTGTCACCAAACATTTTTCAAAGACCTATCAGTCTGCAACTCTTTTTATAAACCAACCTGTAATGAGTGGTGTTTCCACACATTTTCCTCACACAGACTCTTCTGAGTTTGGCAGGGCCTTTGATTTGAAAAAGAACTTCAAACTTTAGCTGATCACACAGAACCTTCTTGGCATCATGCAAGAGAATATTTAGATCATAAGGACTTAAAGGAATGTAAGCTAGAGTTCTGAGTAGTTTAAACTTTCATTAGAAATGCTGAAAGCCACATTGCTGTGCTTACAACAAGTATGTTTATAAGCAAAGCCAATTGTAACTCTGACTAATTAAATTATAATTGGAAAGGATGTGAGAAAGAAAAACATGGATTAAAAAATTAATGATAAATGAAAAATATAAATTCTACAGTATATCAAGTACTAAGATACATCCAAACATCAGCATAATGTTCCTATTCACATCTTCTGCCATCAAGAGAAAAACCACCTTGGAAAAACCAACAAATCCTTAAAATAACAGAAAAGTGCCAGCACTAACAATGATATACTTAGCACTCTCTGGGAAAATTCAAAAAAAGTAGAATAATGAAATGTGTCACCCGCTGACTGGTTTCTGCTGCTTCAGAAAACAAAGAGCACAGCAGACTACGGTTCAGAATGGATAGCCAGAAGAGAATAGAATTCCTAACTGCAAAGTAACTGACTCTATTTGAACAAACGTCTCATTCCCCCCCTGAAGCCACTGGTTCTCAAAGTTTGGAACCCAAACCAGCAGCATCAACAACGTCTGGGAACTTACTGTTGTTGTTGTTTGTTGTTAGGTTGCTATGAGTTCAAATCGGTTCTGACTCATAGCAACCCCATGTACCACAGAACGAACCACTGCCCAGTCCTGCACCATGCTCACAATTGTTGTTATGCTTGAGTCCACTGTTGTAGCCACTGTGTCAATCCATCTCGTTGAAGGTCTTCCTCTTTTTCACTGACCCTCTACTTTACCAAGCATGATGTCCTTCTCCAGGGACTGATCCCTCCTGACAACATATCCAAAGTATGTAAGATGTAGTCTCGCCATCCTTGCTTCCAAGAAGCATTCTGGTTGTACTTCTTCCAAGACAGATTAGTTCATTCTTTTGGCAGTCCATGGTATATTCAATATTCTTTGCCAACACCACAATTGAAAGGCGTCAATTCTTCTTTGGTTTTCCTTATTCATTGTCCAGCTTCCGCATGCAAATGATGCAATTGAAAATACCATGGCTTGGGTCAGGTGCACCCTAGTCTTCAAGGTGACATCTTTGCTTTTCAACACTTTAAAGAGGTCTTTTGCAGCAGAGTTGCCCAATGCAATGCATCCTTTGATTTCTTGACTGCTGCTTCCATGGGTATTGATTGTGGATCCAAGTAAAATGAAATCCTTGACAACTTCAATCTTTTCTCCATTTATCATTATGTTGCTTATTGGTCCAGTTGTGAGGATTTTTGTTTTCTTTATGTTGAGGTGCAATCCACACTGAAGGCTGTAATCTTTGATCTTCAGTAAGTATTTCAAGTCCTCTTCACTTTCAGCAAATAAGGTTGTGTCATCTGCATAACACAGGTTGTCAATGAGTCTTCCTCCATTCCTAATGCCCCATTCTTATTCATATAGTCCAGCTTCTTGGATTATTTGCTCAGCAGGCAGATTGAATAGATATGGTGAAAGGATACAATCCTGACACACACCTTTCCTGACTTTAAACCACACAGTAACCCCTTGTTCTGTCTGAACAACTACCTCTTGATCTATGTACAGGTTCCTCATGAGCACAATTAAGTGTTCTGGAATTCCCATTCTTCGCAATGTTACCCATAATTTGTTACGATCCACACAGTCAAATGCCTGTGCATAGTCAATAAAACACAGGTAAGCATCTTTCTGGTATTGTCTGCTTTCAGCCAGGATCCATGTGACATCAGCAATGACATCCCTGGTTCCACATTCTCTTCTGAATCTGGCCTGAATTTCTGGCAGCTCCCTGTCAACATACTGCTGCAGCCACTTTTGAATGATCTTCAGCAAAATTTTACTTGCATGTGATATTAATGATATTGTTCGATAATTTCGACATTCAGTTGGATCACCTTTCTTGGGAATAGGCATAAATATGGACCTCTTCCAGCCGGTTGGCCAGGTAGCTGTCTTCCAAATTTCTTGGCATAGACAAGTGAGCACTTCCAGAGCTGCATCCGTTTGTTGAAACATCTCAATTGATATTCCGTCAGTTCCTGGAGCCTTGTTTTTTGCCATTGCCTTCAGTGCAGCTTGGACTCCCTCCTTCAGTGCCATCGGTTCCTGAACATATGCTACCTCCTGAAATGGCTGAACGCTGACCAATTCTCTTTGATATAATGACTCTGTGTATTCCCTCCGTCTTCTTCTGATGCTTCCTGCGTCATTCAATATTTTCCCCCATAGAATCCTTCACTATTGCAACTTGAGGCTTGAAATTTTTCTCCAGTTCTTTCAGCTTGAGAAATGCCAAGCATGTTCTTCCCTTTTGGTTTTCTATCTCCAATTCTTTCACATGTCATTATAATACTTTACTTTGTGTTCTGGAGCTGCCCTTTGAAATCTTCAGTTCTTTTACTTCATCATTTCTTCCTCTTGCTCTAGCTACTTGACGTTCAAGAGCAAGTTTCAGAGTGTCTTCTGACATCCATTTTGGTCTTTTCTTTCTGTCCTGTCTTTTCAATGACCTCTTGCTTTCTTCATGTATGATGTCCTTGATGTCATTCCACAACTTGTCTGGTCTTCGGTCATTAGTGTTCGTCGTGTCAAATCTATTCTTGAGATATTCTCTAAATTCAGGTGGGATATACTCAAGGTCGTACTTTGGCTCTCATGGACTTGTTCTAATTTTCTTCAGTTTCAACTTGAACTTACATATGAGCAATTGATGGTCTGTTCCGCAGTCGGCCCCTGGCCTTGCTCTGACTGAAAATATTGAGCTTTTCCATCATCTCTTTCCACAGATGTAGTCAATTTGATTGCTGTCTATTCCATCTGATGAGGTCCATGTGTACCATCGCTGTTTATGTTGGTGAAAAAAGGTATTTGCAAAAAAAGAAGTCATTGGTCTTGCAAAATTCTGTCACATGATCTCCGGCATCATTTCTATCACTAAGGCCATATTTTCCAACTACTGATCCTTCTTTGTTTCCAACTTTCAGATTCCAATCACCAGTAATTATCAATGTATCCCGATTGCATGTTCAATCAATTTCAGACAGCAGAAGCTGGTAAAACTCTTCAATTTCTTCATCTTTGGCCTTAGTGGTTGGGGTGTAAATTTGAATAACAGTCGTATTAACTGGTCTTCCTTGTAGGTGTATGGATATTATCCTATCACTGGCAGCATTGTACTTCAGGATAGATCTTGAAATGTTCTTTTTGACGATGAACGTAATGTCATTCCTCTTCAAGTTGTCATTCCTGGCATAGTAGACCATATGAGAGTCCAATTCAAAACGGCCAATACCAGTTCCTTTCAGCTCATTAATGCCTAGGATATTAATGTTTATGCATTTCATTTTTGACGAGTTCCAATTTTCCTAGCTTCATACTTTGTACTTTCCATGTTCCGATTATTAATGGATGTTTGCAGCTGTTTCTTCTCTTTTTGAGTCATGCTGCATCAGCAATGAAGGTCCCAAAAGCTTGACTCCATCCACATCATTAAGGTCGAACTCTACTTTGAGGAGGCAGCTCTTCCTCAGTTGTCCTTTGAGTGTCTTCCAATGGGAACTTATAAGAGATAGAATTCTTGGGCCCTACCCAAGACCAATGAATCAGAAACTCAGAGAAAAGGGGAAGTGGATGGGCAGTCTGTGTTTTAATAAACTCTGATGCATGTTAAAATTGGTGACCCACTGCCTTAAACATCAATCATGGTAAAAAGTACAGAAGTCAGTAAAAATGATAGAAGTCCTCCTTCGGTCTGTGAATCCTAATAGTAATAATGTTGTTGTTAGCTGTCTTCCAGTTGGTCCTCAACTTATGGCGACTCTATGCACAATGGATGGAAACACTGCCAGAGCATGCACCATGCCTATGATCAGTTGGGGATCAGATTGCTGTGATCCATAGCGTTTTCACTGGCTGATTTTCAGAAGTAGATCACCAGGCCTTTTTTCTTAGTCCATCTTAGTCTGGAAGCTCTGCTGAAACCTGTTCAGCATCTTAGCAAGACACAAGCCACCAAAGACAGACAGGTGGTAGATGTGTATGAGGTGCATTGGGCAGGAATCAGACCCAGGTCTCCTATATGGAAGGCAAGAATTCTACCACTGAACCACTACTGCCTCCAGTAGTAATAACAGTTAATAGTTATTGAGGGCTTACTATAAGCAAAACACTCTTCATGGCATATTACTTATATTAACTTATGTAATCCTTATGGCAACTCTATATTACACTCATGTGACTCATTAGCTAGACAGGACACAGTGAAACTAATTTACAAAGAAAAGACAGCACTATTTCTTGATTGTACCTCTAGCAACAGCAAGAGAGGCATAAACTCTAAGAGGCCTCAAAAGCAGATTTTCGAGCATCTTTACAGTAACTTTTACTAGTAAAAATCTATATAAAAACTTAAAATTTCTCTTGAAATACTAACAGATCGATGTCTAGTTTTTAATGAACTCACTTCTTGAATTGGTTCCATTTTGGTATCCTTCATTATAGTCCAGAATGGGAGCTGAACTGAGTCCAGCTAGCCAGATGCACTGAATATATTTGACGGCAAGAAAGATGGCAGATACTACAGCCAGATTGTCCCCAAGTCTGACCAGTACTAAGCTCAAACACTGTCTTTTCCACACCTGCTTCCATCCCCAGAACCTTATGTAATCAGTAGATATTGGTGTCAATGGACACAAGTATAACCAATTCAACATTAAGGCATGCTTTGTGTCTAAGTGTTTAAATGACAACCAAACTAGGAAATAAATAGTAACTTCTTTTTGATTCCCTTATTTAGTTCTGTAACACTATCACCTCTTTCCCAGTAACCCAGGCTTGAAACTTGAATGTCTTCTTGAGTTTTCCTTTCCTCATTCCCCCATCCAAGAAATGACCACGTCCCAAAATTATTTTGTTCGGACTATTGTATATAGTCACTTTCTTTCCTTTCCATTTTCCCCCACGATATGCCAGGCCTTATCATCTCATCCTAGATTACTGCACTGGTCTCTTAATCTCCTCCTTCTCTCTTATATTTATCATGGACACCACGGTCTAATAAAGCCACTATTATCATGATGTTTCCTTGCTCAAAAGCCATCAGCAACACACCACTACCAACAGGTCAAAGTCTAAGCTCCTTAGACAGAAATATAAACATCTTCACAGAGTGGCTCCAGCTTTATCCAACTGTTTCCTTACGTGAAACCTAAACTCCAGTCACAATTCTATATTCATTTTCTCCAAAACACGTCATGAATATCGCAGCAACTCTTCCTCATCCTTCTCCCAGAAGTCAGACAAAAGGTGATGGATTCAAAATGTCAAAGTGAGAACGGGAATTAAAGCAGAGAATAAATGAAAACCTGTTTACTATACAGGATTGAATTATAGTTCAGTGCCTCCAATTCTACTATATTGGATTTTACACGTGTTTGGAAGAAATGGTAAGTTTTTAAAAGTTTAACATAGACTTTGCTTAACCTATATAGCAGCATTTGAATTAAATATCAAATTAATGTTATTCCAGATGCCATATTATAAAGGAAAAGTTCTTATGCTTAAGAAGCTCATAGTCTTCAAGTGAATCAGACACTCTCCTTCCTTTCTCTACTACTACCACTAGAGCCAAGGTTCCTGACTTAACCAGAATTAAAAGAATTGCAATTCCTATTTGTGCGTATGAAACAACCCTCCAACTACCAATTCTGTTCAACAGAATCCTTGAAATATAACTATAAAAAAACTACCAATAATCATCAGCATTTAAGGGATACCAATAAAGCAATAAAAATGCTCGAAATAGAACTAACCCCTAAGAAATCAGAATTTCTGAAAGAAACAGGGAGAAATTTTAAAATAATTATAATTATCACCAGCAAGATTAAAGAAAACACTGCCTTCCTTTAAAAAATACTGTTCAGAAAAAAAGAAAGAAAAATAGAAAAAAGAGGAAGAAAAGGAAAACCAAGAAGAAGAAGAAGAGAAATAATCAGCATTTTTGGAAATTAAAAACATGGTGCTAAAATTAAAAATAAATCAATAAGTGGGCTAAATAATAATATACATACAGATAAAAACTCAATTAGTGAATTAGTAGATCATAAGTAATCTTCCAGATTATACCAAACACGACAAAAAGTACATCCTAGAAAATACAAACAGATAAGAAAAATAATAATAATAGGGAATAAAGAATGCAAAGTATGAAACAAAATTGGCATTTTTTGCCAACAATATGATGTCCAGTGAAACATCTGAAAATTATTAAAACAAATATGAGTTTATTAACGCAGCTGGAAAAAATTTCAACACATAAAATCAATGGCTATCTTATATGATAACAATCAAAAATTAGAAGATGAAACCAACAAAGATCTCATTCAGAATAAAATTACAGTCATGGATTGAATTATGTCCTCCAAAAAATGTGTGTATCAATCTGGCTGGGCCATGATTCCTGGTATTGAGTGATTTTCCTATATGTTGTAAATCCTGCCTCTATGATGTTAATGAGGGAGGATGGGTGGCAGTTGTGTTAGTAAGGCAGGACTCAATCTACAAGATTGGATTGTGTCCTGACACAATCTCTTGAGATATAAAAGACCGAAGTGAGCAGAGAGACAGCGGGACCTCATACCACCAAGAAAGCAGTGCCAGGTGCAGATCGTGTCCTTTGGAGCTGGGGTCCCTGTGTAGAGAAGCTCCTAGTCCAGGGGAACACTGATGAGAAGGCTGACAGAGAAAGCCTTCCCGTGGAGCTGACGCCCTGAATTTGGACTTTTAGCCTACTTTACAGTAAAGAAATAAATTTCACTTTGTTAAAGCCATCCGCCTGTGGTATTTCTATTGTAGCAACACTAGATGACTAAGACAAACACTCATAAGACAAACAAAATAAAGCTGAAGTAAATGTGCAAAATATATTTAAAAAAACTGTAAACTTTACCAAGAACATAAAAGAGGCAAAAATCGTACATAAACGTCATGCTCCTTGTATGGAAAGATTCAGTATTATAATGGTGTAAATTTACCCGCAAATTAATCTGTAAATTAATCATCATTTACGTTCTCTAAATTTCATTTATTTTATTGTTGTTGTTGAGAATATATACACCAAAACATACACCAGTTCAATAGTTTCTACATGTACAATTCAGTGACTTTGATTACATTCTTCAAGTAGTGTAATCATTCTCACCCTCCTTTTCTGAATTGTTCCTCCCCCATTAATATAAACTCACTGCTCCCTAAGGTTGTTACCTGATCTTTTGAGTTGCTGTTGTCAATTTGATCCCATATAGATAGTTCTTAAAAGAGCATAATGCTCAAGACAGACATTTTTTACTAGTTAAGCTAAACTACTGTTTGGTTTTAAGAAGACTTCATGTGATACTTTTGGTTGAAGGTTTAAAGACTAACTCAGGGCAATAGTTTCAGGGATTCATCCAGCCCTCATGGCTCCAGACATCTGGATTCCATGAAAATTTTAAATTCTGTTCTATATTTTCCTCCTTTTGATCAGGATTCCTGTACGGAATCTTTGATCAAAATGTTCAGTAATGGTGGCTGGGCACCATCCAGTTCTTCTGGTCTCATGGCAAAGCAGGCAGTTGTTCATGGAGGCAATTAGCCACACATTGTATTTTAAACGCAATGAGACAATCTGATTCTAACATGCATCTAGAATCACAGATTTATAAATGAGCAAAAAACATTTTATTTAAAAAGAAGAAAATTGAGAGAAAATTTGGCCTAACATCTATCAAAACACATTATAGAGCTACAGTAACTAATAGGCAGCGAGAAACTAGTG
Source organism: Trichechus manatus latirostris (assembly GCF_000243295.1). NCBI lineage: Eukaryota > Metazoa > Chordata > Mammalia > Sirenia > Trichechidae > Trichechus > Trichechus manatus. Next base: position 2,426,379 of record NW_004444050.1, on the reverse strand, counting down.
CCGGAATATATAGAACAAGCAATGAACAGAATAGAGTCCAGAAAAATATCCATGCATATGTGGAATTTATCACGATTATTGGTAATATTACAAAACAATAGGGAAAGGAAGAGTATACAATAAATGGCATTAGGATATTTGGCTTTCCACCTGGCCAAAAAATAAATAAAATTAAGTTATAGTGCTATCTCATATCATAGACAAATATTCTTAAAATAGTAAAAAGCTAAAAAACAAAACTATAAAAGTGCCATGGGAAAATAAGGAGACTATTTTAATAACTTTTGGGTGGTAGGCCTTCCTATGGAAGACACCAAACTCAGGAGCCACAGAGGAAAAGACTGACTTATTTGACTACATAAAAAAACTAAAAATTTCTATTTGGAAAAAACAGTATAAATAAAGTCAAATGGCAACAACACTCTGGGGGAAAACGTTTGCTATTTATAAAACAAAGGGTTGAACATTCATAATATATATAAAGTAAAACTTCGTATAATTCAATAGAAAAATAGGCAAAGGACTTGAACAGTTAAGACAAATAGCTATAAAAAAATTTTCCTTCTTATTTTCACTCGAGGAAATGAAAGTGCTGGTGTTTATGAAATGCAAATGCCATCTCTTTTGCCAATCAGATTAGTGACTGATAACATGCAGTGTTGGTCAGGCTGTGGGAAACAAGCATTCTCGATTCATTTTTGGAAGGGGTATAAATTAGCACAGTCTTTATGGAAGCATTGTGTTAGTTTGTACTAAAATTTAAATTAGGCTTACCCTCTCCAGGAGAAATAATATTTCAAGGAATTTATCCTAGAAATATTTGCACAAGTGAGCCAAGATAAACATGAAGATGTTCATTGTTTCACTATATGTTTCAGTTAAACATTTCAAGTCACATATGTACAATCTCAGCCAATTTTGTACTTCCTTATACCACAGAATATTATGCATTCTTTAAAAGTAATTATGTAAATCTTCTGTACTTGTCCTATCATGGAGAATTGTCCACAATCCAGTATTAAAGGAAAGAGGCAAATCAAAGGAGGAAGATAGGTGAGAAGCAGATAGATGATGGACAGATGGACAGATGGACAGATGGATGGACAGACAGATACAGAGATAGACACTGACAGACAGACAGATACATAGATACCTATTACACACACACAGAGAATAAATGTTACTACAGAATTGCCTATCATTGCACAATACCCTTAACTATTATAAAATAAGTATTTCCATAGAAATGTATTGTTCCTACTTTTATCCTAGATTATCTGGGTGGGTCCAATGTAATCACAAAGGTCCTTATAAACGAAGAAAGGAGGCAGGAGAATTAGTGTCAGAGTAATGCAGCATGAGAAAGACTTGAGTGGCCGATCCTGGCTTTGAAGACAGAAAGGGGCCATGAGTCAAGGAATGCAGTGGTGCAAACGGTTAACAGGCTCAGCTGCTAACTGAAAGGTTGGAGGTTCAAATCCACCCAGAAGTCCCTCAGATGAAAGGCCTGGTGATCTACTTCCAAAAAATTAGCCATTGAAAACCCTATGGAGCACAGTTCTACTCTAACACACGCAGGGTCATCATGAGTCAGAATCAACTTGACAGCAACTGGTTATGTTCTTCTAGTTTCCAATAAAGGAGAGTTTCTGATAGTATCTATTTACAGAACCGCTTGGATTATGAAAACATATAATGTATGTGAAATCACCCAGCACAGTGAGTGATACATAGGAGGTACTCAACAACAGAAATTACTAGTGGCAATGGTAGTAATAATAACAACCGTTTACATTTATTAAGGCCTTATTATGTACCAGATACTCAGTTAATCAATCTTTATGTGTTATTTCATAATCACTACAATAATCCTATTATTGCCACTATCATAGCAACAATTTTACAAATGAAGAAACCAAAGTTTAGAGATGTTAAGTGAATTGTTCAAAATCACACAACTAGTGACAGAGCCAGCCATCTCTCTCTGATTGCAGATATAACGTAATGTGCTTGACTAGTAAAGAAGAAAGGAAAGGAGAGAGGGAGAGGAGGAAGGGAGGGAGGGAGAAGGGATGAGGGAAATAAGGAAAGGAATCCTTGAAAGTAAATGGTTCAATTAGTAATGGTAATACTTCTTAATTTTTAAGACTCTGCAACAATAAATTCACATGTAAACCATTTAATTGTATAACAAGTGAAAAGAGAGTGTAACTTCTAACTCGATCATTCCCAGTCTTACTTTTACCAGCATTTTCTATAATGTAGGTTTTTAAACTGGATTTTTCAGTACAATGACAATTCCAGGGATTTTAAATGCTTTCGCTACTCTTTCAATAAAACAGTTCACTAGCTTTGAGTTGAAATCTTGTTCTAGAATCAAAATTTAGAAATTTTACCTGCCAATCTGAAGGTACAAGAGGCTATGGGTCAAGGAATGCAGGTGGTACAAATAGCTAACATACTCAGCTGTTAACCACAAAGTAGGAGGTCTGAGTCCACCCAGAGGTATTGAAAGATAAATACAAGAAAACACGTCACTTTTTAACGTTTCCATCTTTTCTCCTGCCATCGAAATTGCCCCAGTAAACACCTCCTTCAGAGACTCTGAGCAACATTTGATTGTGCAGCCAACTTGCAAGGAATAAATGAAACTCTTGATTCAAGGTATTTTACCTTGGATACTTTTGTCCACAAGCCAGAATATTACAGAAGTGAGGATACAGAGTGGCAAATCTCTCACTTTGAATTTGGTTTGGCAAGGCCAAAAATTTGCTCTTTTCTTTTTCCTGCTATAGCACATGCCTTGAAAGAGAACTAGTGTTTAAGTGTTCTTGTAACCTTTTGTGGGATCCACTTAGGACGAATATAATGACTTATATTTTAGCCAAGTCCTCTCATATTCCTTATTTCATTTGCTATCACAATAATCTTGGAAGATAGATACTATTTTCACCATTCATAAATCATGAAGCTGAAGTTCACACGAGTAGTCTTATTCAAAACTGCAGGACTGAAGTCCAACATATCTGACCCAAATTTCTTCTAAACCATGAGAACTCCTAAAAAGGTTAACTTTAACAGCCACCAGAATTCCTTTGACCTGTCTCACCTCTAGCCTTTCTAATTTTATATTCAATACTGTATGTTGACAATTGTGGATATTTCTAGTAGGATACCCTGTTAGGATATCACCTATCTTTTAGTATTTTGTCTTTCCATATGTCTAGGAAACTTGCTAATAGTATCCCATGAATATGAATTGGTTGTCAACCCTTATTTGGACTTTTCCTTCTAGGTCAATAAAAAATCTCATATCATCTCCTTTTTATTGTTCTTCTGTCTGTAATAAGCAAGACAATTTTTCCATTGTTTATTCCCGTAGTCTTCCAAACATTAAAATTAGAAGCTATTCAGCTTCCTCTCTTTAAAACAAAACAAAACAAAAGAACCAAACCCACTGCCGTCGAGTCGATTCCAATTCACAGAGACCCTATAGGACAGAATAGAACTGCCCCATAGAGTTTCCAAGGAGTGCCTGGTGGATTTGAAGTGCCAACCTTTTGGTTAGCAGCCGTAGCACTTAACCACTACACCACCAAGGTTTCCTCCTTGCTTTAAAGACAGTCAAAATTCCAAAGAATCACATGGTGTAACTAAGCCACATGCTTTTGATAACTATGTCAGTTACTCAGTACCTAGAGTGAATGAGTTCTTACACTCAGTTTTTCAACAAAGCTAGAGTTTGTTGAGTACCTTTATAAACTATCCTGATTCTGCGTTAAAGTTACATCAAACTCATATTTAACCTATCTTGGCAGTATGTTTCCCTGACGGAAAGGAAAATCCACTTTTATTGATTATTGAGTAAAAAGAAGCTTTGTTTGTGTGCTGACTGTTATAAACGAATAAAACTAATAAATAGCTTGTCTTCTCTTTCATGAATTTTCCCCATTACAACTATTTTTAATATAATATCTACTCTTCTGGTGATTTATTTCAGAGTTTTATTTCAGAGAGATGCTGTCAAAATGTTTTCAAACTTTTCCTGTTTTCAGTTCAATAATTTTTCTATATCTACTACACATTTACCATCTTGTTATATCTCTTATACAGTGTTGTTTTATTGTATTTTTGTTTGGTGAATAAAATTATTTATTTTTAAATAATTTTAGACTTATAGAATGAGTTGAAAAAAATAGTTTTACCCAGCTTTCCCTAATGTTAGCATCTTACATAACCATGGTACAAATATCAAAACTAAGAAACTAATATTGATACAATGATATTAACTAAACTACAGGTTTTATTCGATTTATCCAGGTTTTCTACGAGTTTCTTATAGCAGAGTTTAATTAGGATTGTACATGGAATTTAGGGAGCTCGGGTACCACAGTGGTGAAGCACTCAGCTGTTAACCCACCAGACACTCTGCAGGAGAAAGATGTGGCAGTCTGCTCCTGTAAAGATTACAGCCTTGGAAACACTATGGGACAATTCTATTCTGTCCTATAAGGCCTCTATGAGTCGTATCTGACTCAATGGCCACAGGTTTATGGACATGGAATTCAGTTGTCACGTCTCCTCCAATCTGAGACAATTCCTCAGTCTTTCCTCATCTTTCACGGTAATGACAATTTGGTTCAAGTATTTGGTAAAATATGCTTAAATTTGGGTTTATCTGATGTCGTCACATGATTATATTTAGGTTATGGATTTTGGGGAAGCCTATCACAAAGGTAGTGTGCTCTTCTCAGTACATTATGTCAAAGAGTACATAATATCGATGCCTTATTACTGGTGATGTTAACCAGGATTACACAGTGAAGGTGCTGTCTGCTGGCTTCCCCTGCTGTAAAGTGATTATTTTTCTCATTGTAGTTACTATATATTTGGGGGGAAAATGTTAAGGTTTTCCAAATATCCTGTTTCTCATCAACTATTCATGACTATTTACCGGTGGATTTTGCCAACAGTAATTATTACTGTGATGTTATAATAGTGATTTTCTATTTCCCTCATTGGTTTTTTTGGTGTGTGTGGTGAAATATGTATAACAAAACATTTCTCATTTCAACTACTTTCACATGTCCAATTTCATGGCATTAATTTCGCTTCTCATGTTGTGCAACCATCACAACTATCTGTTTCCAATTTTTTCATCACCCTTAACAGAAACTCAGTACTCTTTCAACAGTATTTCCCCATTTCCCCCTCCTACCCACCCCGGTACCCACTAACAAACTTTAGTCTTTAAGCATTGGCCTATTCTAGATACTTCATGTGAGATCATATAATATTGGTCCTTTGTTGCGAGTTACTTCACTCAGCATAATGTTTTCAAGGTTCATCTACGTCATAGCATGTATCAGAACTTCATTTCTCTTTATGGTTGAATATTATTCCATTGTATGTATATATCACATTTTATGTAGCCATTCATCTGTTGGTGGACACTTTGGATGTTTCCACTTTTTGGCTATTGTGAAAAATGCTGCAATGAACATTAGTGTACAAGTATCTATTTGGATTCCTGCTTTCAATTCTTTTGGGTATATATCTAGGACTGGAATTACTAGGTCATATGATAGCGCTACATTTAACTTTTTGGAGAACTGTCAAACTGTTTTCCATAGTGGCTGCGCCATTTTACAATCCCACCAGCAATGAATGAGGGTCCAATTTCTCCACATCCACATCAGCACTTATTAGTTTCTGTTTTTCTAGCAGTGTAGTGGTTAAGAGCTTGGCCGCTATCCAAAATGTCGGCAGTTTGAATCCACCAGGTGCTTCTTGGAAACCCTATGGGAGCAGTTCTACTCTGTCCTATAGGGTCTCTATGGGTAGGAATTGACTTGATGGCAATGGGTTTGGTTTTTTTTGGTTTAGTGGGTATGAAGTGGTATTTTATTGTTACTTTTATTTGAATTTCCCTAATGATTAATGGACTTGAACATCTTTTCAAGGGCTTCTGTGTCTTCTTTGGTGAAATGTCTAATCAAGTCCTTTGCCCATTTTTTAACTGGGTTATTTGTCTTTTTGTTGTTGAGTTATAGGAATTCTTTAAATATTCCAGACATTAAATCCTTATCAGATATATGGTTCCCAAATATTTTCTCCCATTCTTCACTTTGTTGTCTCGTCACTTTGTTGATAAAGTCTTATAATGCACAAAATTTTTAATTTTGATGAATCCAGTTTATCTGTCTTTTATTGTTTATGCTTTTGGTGTCATACCTAAGAACCCATTGTCAAAAACTAGGTCCCAAAGTATTAGTCGTACGTATTCAGTTCTTACCATTAGGTCTTTGATCCATTTTTGAGCTAATTTTCCTATATGGTGTGAGGTATGGGTCCAACTTCATCCTTTTGTATGTGGAAATCCAGTTGTCCCAGCACCATGTATTAAAGAGATTATTTTTTTCCCCACTGAATAGACTTGGCATCATGGCAAAAGGAATTGGCCATAGATGTATGGGTTCATTTCTGGATTCTCAATGCTATTCCATTGGACTACATGTCTAACCTTATATCAGTACCTGCCTATTTTGATTACTGTAGCTTTATAATATGTTTTGAAATTGGGAAGTGTGACTCCCCCTACTTTGTTCTTTTTCCATATTGTTTTGGCTATTCAGGGCCCTTTGCAATTCCATAACAATTTGAGGATCAGCTTTTCCATTTCTGCAAAGAAGGTTGTTGGAATTTTGCTAGGAGTTGCACTGAATCTGTAGATTGCTTTGAGTAGTACTGATATCTTAACAATATAAAGTCTTCCAACCCATGAACATGGAATGGCTTTATATTTATTTAACTCTTCTTTAATTTCTTTCAGCAATGTTTTGTACACTGTACATTGTACAAATCTCTCACCAATCTAGTTAAATTTTTTCCTAGGTATTTTATTCTTTTAGATGCTATAACAAATGGAAATGTTTTCTTAATTCCTTTTTCAGATTATTCATTGCTGCTGTATAAAAATCCAAATGATTTTTGTGTATTGACCTTGTACCTTGCAACTTTGCTAAATTCATTTATTAGCTCTGTAGCTTTCTCGGGATTTTCTATTACAGAATCATGCCATCTCAAACAGGGATAGTTTTACCTCTTCTTTCCCAATGTGTATACCTTTTATACCTTTTTATTGCCTTATTACTCTAGCTTGGACTTCTACTACAAATTCGGTAAATAGAACTTGACCCTTCTCTCCCAGTTATTTATTTATTTAATCAGTTATTATATCAGTAGGAACTAGTGGATATTTATTTTATTCTTTGGATTATAACCCAATACTATACTTTCTTATTTTGTTTTAAATTTATTCCTACTTTGATCAACAGGTGTTCTTTCAGGTTAACCACTATTTCCTTTAGACATGCCTTGATCTTTTTTTGTTTCCAATCACTTCCTTATTTTCTGGGACCACCAGGTATCTAGGCATATCTTGGCTTTTTCCTGCCTCAGCCCTGGAAAGCTCTAATGCTTTTTCTAGGAGAACAAAATTTAGAAAGCAATACCTGGGAGCTAAATATGCTTATGACTACACGAGTGTCACTACTTTTAGGATATCTGAGTAGACAAAGATAGAAATAAACGTATAAATACTAACTCATGTATGCACCAAACCCAAACGCATTGCCATCAAGTCAATTCTGACTCACACACCTATATTCACTTAGGTCTCTATGTATCTGTATATATTTTTAAAAGAACATATGTGTTAATACTGATATCTTTGATTTCAATCCAGCACCACAGGGTTCATTCTATCGTTCCCACTTTGCTTATTTATAACTTTTCTACAACACAAGAAACCTGGCTTTCATTATCTACAATATATTTACTTACTTATTCAACCCTAATATACACGTAATGCAGTTTCAAAAGTGCTAACCTGTTGGTAATTTTTGTCGTTAGCCTTACAGTTAGAAAAACTGTTTTCCAAATTTACTTAGGTCCAGTCCTTTCTTTCCTACCCCTTTTAGTGTGGTTATGTCATTCACTTGTCACAGTGTGGATTCCATATTGGGTTCTCTAGATATCCTGGCTGACTTTTTCTTAATTTACATACTCTTTGTAGTATAGAGTTGTTTGGGTGTTGACAAATGCATAAAATTCTGTATTCACCACCATAGTATTATACATATGGGTTCAATCATCCCCGAAATTCCTCATGCTGCCCCTTTGTAATCAATCCCTCCCTTCAACTCCTAACCCCTGGCAACCGCTGATCTGTTTTCTGACTTTCCAGGAATGTTATATAAATGGAATTGTACAATATGTACCCTTTTCTACCTGGCTTCTTTCACATAGCAAAATGCATTTAAGATTTACCAAGCAAGGACAACTTCCAGAATAGTAAGTAGTATGAGAAGCACCGCAGATCTTCAGATCTCAGACAACAAACTGAGTTTGGTGGCTCTACGTCAGTGCTGTAAAGTCTAATCTAACAGGTAATATCAACCTTTATTTAGGGCATCTTCTTTTCCACCTAAACATTTCTGAGTCTCTTTGAAAAAATTATGTTGTTGTTAGCTGCTATCCAGTTGGCCTCAACTCATGGAGACCCCTAACTCATGGTGACCTCACGCACAACGGCATCAGAGCATTGTCATCCATAGGGTTTTCATTGGCTGATTCTCAGAAGTAGATCACCAGGCCTTTCTTCCCAGTCTGTCTTAGTCTAGAAGCTCTGCTGTTCCTATATGGTGTGAGGTATGGGTCCAACTTCATTCTTTTATATGTGGAGATCCAGCTGTCCCAGCACCACATATTGAAGAGATTATTTTTCAGTATTACAGCAATGCACAAGCTTCCACTGGCAGATGTGTGGTGTCATGGATTGAATTGTGTCCCCCAAAATATCTGTCAACTTGGCTAGGTCATGATTCCCAGTATTGTGTGATTGTCTACCTTTTGTCATCTGGTGTGATTTTCCTATGTGTTGTATATTCTATCACTATGATATAATAAGATGGATTAGTGGCAGTTATATTGATGAGATCTACAAGATTAGATAGTGTCTTAAGCCAATCTCTTTTGAGATATAAAAGACAGAAGCGAGCCGAGAGACATGGGACCTCAGACCACCAAGAAAGCAGTGCCAGGAGCAGAGCACGTCCTTTGCACCTGAGGTTCCTGCACTGAGATGCTCCCAGACCAAGGGAAGACTGATGATAAGGACCTTCCTCCAGAGCCAACAGAGAGAGCCTTCCCCTGGAGCCAGCGCCCTGAATTTGGACTTCTAGCCTACTGGACTGTGAGAGAATAAACTTCTCTTTGTTAAAGCCATCCACTGTGGTATTTTTGTTATAGCAGCACTAGATGACCAAGACAGGTAGTGACTGCAGATGAGGTGCATCAGCCAGGAATTGACCCAGGTCTCCTGCATGGAAGGCAAGAATGCTGCCACTGAATTACCACTGCGCTCTTGAAAAAATATAGTCTTTGTTTAACCATAATTTTCTATAGTTTGTGTAAAATATTCTTCTGAGCCTAAAGACAATGCATTTGCCATATCTTTAGATTTTCATCACTTTCTGTATGAGAAATCCCTAATTTAAACAGCCCTAGTTGCAGTTTATAAAACTTTTTTGGGATGAAGTTCACTTTTTCAAAGCCGTGATGTCATTGAGTGCCTTGTATAAGAGGACCCCAGAGTATAGAACAACATCCTGCTTAGCCTGACTTCCCCCTATTTCTTTGACAATTTGAGGACAAGTAAAATGAAGTTCCATGGAACTAAAAACTAAATCTTATCCTGGGGAAAGATCTTTAAAACAGATTTCACAGTCTAAGATGGCCAGAAGCAGGACTTAGAGCAGGATATGTTAGTCCATTGCAGCTCTACAAATAGTGTTTCCCAAGATGCCCACACTCATTTATATATTGAAGTAGCTGATTTCCTGTAAACTGGCATATGATATACTTCTCCGCAGTGTTTATTCATTGAACATTTGTAGATTATTACCAGAATTTGAGTTTATTAGAGCTTTAGGCCCAGGGTTCTGGCTGATAGGATATAAAACAAAGAATGAACAGCTACATTGGAAAGTTTCCAGTAACTCTCAAAATGCAATTTTTTGGGTAAGCTGTGTTAAATGTGCTTGAACCTGAGGACTTCTACCTTCTATCCTGAATCCGTACCATGGGACCAACACACTCTGGCAGAGCAACATCCTGTGTCATCCTGGGCTTCACTGCCCAGGAGGGTGTTGGCCAATTGAAAGGCCAAGCAGTACCCAGAATGACCAGGATACGTTGCTACTGGTATGAGTACACCTGCTCCACTTCCAGTAGTTGGCACATACTATATGGTCCTACGAACAGTCTGGAAATAGACCAAACTCTTTAGCATGCCATGCAGGCTCTCCATGAACTAACTCTCGGCTTCTCCATTTTCATTTCTCACCATCATTCACCCACACTCCATACTCCAGCCAGAATATACTACTTGAATTTCTCATATTTCTCCAGTTTCACATCTCCCATTTCTTTGGCTGGTTAGTGCCTCTGCCTGAAGTGCCTTCCCATCCACCATCGCATTTCCAGAAAATATCTAATCATCTTTAAAAACAAATTGATAAAAATAGCCATCTTTTTTAAAGTACTTTATATGCACTATCTTATTGAATCATTAAAAAAAAAAAACTCAGTGAGATAGAAATATTAAAATTCTCATTTTACAGAGAAGGAAATTGGGGTATGGAGAGGTCAAATAATGCCCAAACCACCTAGTAAGTGTCAGAGCCCAAACAAAGCCAGGCCTGTCACACTACAAAGAAGATCATGTTCCACAACACTCTCCTCTCCTAAAGCATTTTGTGGTTCCACAATAGAATCCTAAGAAATCTTCTAAAAATCTAGATATTCCTACCTCCATCATGGACCTGTAGGGTCAGAATTCCTGTTGCTAGAGCTCTGGGGTATGTATTTTAGAAAAGTTCTCCAGGTGACTCTAATGTATACCCTAGTTGAGAACCACTGCTTGATGATACAGAAGGGCTTAGAACTACTGACTAGTATACCACTGGAAATTACAGAGCAGCTGAAACCAATTTTGGTGATACCATTTTTCATAAAAGTTAAATGAGACATATCTATTTTGCAAAGATGAGAATCTGTAAAGAAGTACTTCCAGGAGTAACTGCATTCTGGTAACATTTTAATTACATTTTGTAAATTAGCAAAATCTGTTTTGTAAAGAAAAATGAATTTAAATTATGTTTCATTTAAATTCTTGACAGGGGATCAAATATAATTGTGTGGAGAAGATCTGAACATTTGACTGAGTGTGTAACTGTCTTAATGGTCCTTGGGCATCAGAAATAAAATTTCAACTGTGATGAAGAAATATTAATTTTAGTACAGGCTTCATACTTCTCAGTGTTTGATGTCTTATTTCCTGGAACATCAAAGGGAATATTATTATAATCAATCAATTTGAAAATGAGAGAAAACCAAAAATTGGCATATAAGAGTCTCTGATATTTCGATAATCATTGTTTTTAAATAAAGGAAATCTAAGAAAAAGGCAATTAAATTTGAAGTTTTTATTTTGTATATTCTATATAGAGCTTCTCTACTGCCACTTTAACCTTCATAATTAAAAAAAGGCACTTTTGTCTTTATGTTCGTATAACATGAGGCATTTGAAATAATAATTTTTTTAATTTTTAATTTTACTTTTTATTTTAAAATAATTTTAGACTCACAGAAAAGTTGCAAAACTAGTACAGACAGTTCTCATATACCTCACACTCAGCTTCCAATGTTAACATCTTATCTAACCATAATACCATTACCAAAACCAGGAAATTAAAATTGATACAATACTATTAACTAATATGCAAACCTTGTTTGAATTTCAACAAGTTTCCAACTAATGTCCTTTTCTCTGGACCAGGATGCAATCTGGGATCCCACACTGCATACAATTGTCATGTCTTTTTTAGCCTCCTCCAATCTAGGACAGTACCTCAGACTTTGTCTTTTAGGATCTTGACACTTTAAAGAACACAACACAAAGGAAACCAAGAAGTGAGCACTAGGACAAAAACAGAGAAAGCTCTAGGAGAAGCCTTCTAGTTGTCACTCAAGGAATGGCAATGAGAATGCATAACACTCAGAGAGAGACTAAAAATCTCCCATTTGTTTTCTTTCTTTTATCCATTCCACTACCACCCAGTTCCCAGGCAATCCTCTGGTGACAGTGGTGGTAGTAGCACTGACAGCAGCAACAATGAAGGCCAGCAAAAGCCAAAACCCTAAGAGAGGGGAACACTCCTCTTAGTTCCATCTAACTGATGGAACTGCAGTTTGAAGAGTGTGGAGCCAAATCCTGGTGCTCTTTTTCCTTCTCTGTCCCTCTCACCACCTGGCCCCAGTTGAGAAAGTGCACAGGAGGTAGGGTAATTAAAGCCCTAGCATTCTGGCTAGAGTACTAAAAACAGGAACCCTCAGGAAATTAGAAATTCCTAGGGAGATGGGGAAGAAGGAAGAACTTAGGGATGTGACTGTGTAAAGTTGTTTATGAACTCCTGGGCTCACCTCTGAACTGCACATGCACACATCTGATCCTGCAGGGCTCTTGCTCACAGGCTATGAAGACTGATGAATCCCAAGATCAGCAGATAAGCTGATAGCTCAAGTCCCAAGAACCAGAGGTCAGACAAACAGGAGGCAGCCGTAGGATCCAGAGCAAACAAAAAACCAGAACGACTGCCTATATATGGATGCAGGTCACACCCCGAAGGAAACTCCCTTTCAACTGATTGCCTACTCACAGCAGATTCCATCATAGGAGTGATCACGTATAAAAACTGAGAATCATGACCAGCCAAGTTGACACACAATCTTAACCACCACAATACCCTTAAATAATCAAATGGTAACAGAAAAAATCAAAAATGAAATTATAGAAAATACTTTGAGATGAACACAAATGAAGAGACCACATGCCAAAACTTATGGATGCAGCTAAAGCAGAAAATTTATAGCCAAAATCCTATATTTAAAAATAAGAATCTCAAATCAACAAACTAACCTTTTACCTTATTAAACTAGAAAAAGAAAAATAACCTAAATCTAAAGGAAGCAGAAGAAAGGAAATAGCAAAGCCTCGAGCAGAAATAAATGAAATAGGAAATAGAAAAATAATAAAGGAAACTAAAAGTTGATTCTTTAAAAATATCAGCAAAATTGGTAAACAATTAGCTAGACTGACAAAGAAAACAGAGAGAAGACTCAAATTAATAAAATCAGGAATAAAAGAGAAGGCAGTAAGATTACAAGGGAATGCTATAAACAACCGGATGCCAACAAATTAGACAACATAAATGAAATAAACCCCTAAAAAGACACAAATTAACAAAATGGCTCAAGAAGAAATAAACACCTGAATAGACCTGTAAGAAGTAAAGAGATAATAATAATAATAAACCCCCACAAAGAACAGCCCAGAACCAGATGGCTTCACTGGTGAATTATGCCTCATATTGAAAGAAGAAGTAATACCAACACTTCACAAACTCTTTCAGAAAATAGAAGAGGGTTCATGGCAGCATGGTTCACAATAGCAAAACAATGGAAACAACCTAGATGCCCATCAACAGATGAATGGATAAACAAACTATGGTACGTACACACAATGGAGTACTATGCAATGAGAAAGAACAACAATGAATCTGTGAAGCATCTCATAACATGGATGAAACTGGAGGACATTATGCTGAGTGAAATAAGTCAATCACAAAAGGACAAA
>NW_004444050.1:2352966-2411645 GCF_000243295.1 Trichechus manatus latirostris | reverse complement strand
TACAATTTAAAAAAAAAAAAAATAGAAGAGGAGGGAACACTTCCAAACTCATTTTTTTAGGCCAGTATCACCCTGACACTATAATCAGACAATGACATCACAGGAAAACTACAGGCCAATATCCTTTATGAATCTAGATGCAAAAATCCTCAACAAAATACTAGCAAACCAAATCTAGCACCTAAAAGAATTATTACACATCATGATCAAATTAGATTTATCCCAGGAATGAAGTTTGGTTTAGCATTTGAAAATCAATTAATGAAATATACCATATTAATAGAATAAAATACAAAAATCATACGATCATCCCAACAGATGCAGAAATAGCATTTAACAAAATCCAACACGCTTTCATAATAAAAACACTCAAAAAATTAGGAATACTAGGAAATTTCCTCAAGATGACAAATAGCAACTATGAAAAACTCACAGCTAATATCATACTCAATGGTGAAAGACTGAATGCTATGCCCTAATATCAGCAACAAGACAAGGATTTCCACTGTTCTGACTTTTATTCAATATTATACTAGCGGTTCTAGATAGGGTAATTAGGCAAGAAAAAGAAAATGACATTCAGACTGGAAGGAAAAACTGAAACTATCTCCATTTACAGAAGAGATGGTCTTGAATCTAGAAAATCCTACGTAATCCACTGCAAAAACTTCTAATATTAACAAGTTCAGCAAGATACAAGATCGATATACAAAAATCAACTATATTTATATACACTAGCAACAAACAACTCAAAAAAGAAATTAAGAAAACAATTCCATTTATAATAGCATCAATAGGGTAAAACACTTAGGTATAAATTTAACAGAAGAAGTTCAAGACTTGTACACTGGAACTATAAAAAAAAATTATTGAAAGAAAATAAAGATCTAAATAAATGGAAAAGGCATCTCATGTTCTTAAACTGGAAGACTTAATACTACTAAAATGGCAAGATTATTTAAATCGATCTAAAGATTCAATACAATCTCCAAACAAGATATATAAATGGCCAGCAAGCATATAAAAAGATATTCAACATTATTAGTCATTAGGTTAATACAAATCAAAATCATAATGTGATGCCACTTCACATTCACTCAGATGGCTATAAACAAAAACTCAAGTCTTGTCCAGGATGTAGAAAAAAAAATATATATATATATATATACACATACAAAATACTGAAGGAAAAAGGGGAAGACAAGAAAAAGAAGGATTCACTGATTGATGTATCATTGTTCTATACTAGTTCAGGGTCTGTCTGTGAAGTTCTCACTGAACCTAGGCACCCTTTGCAAAGATCCCTTCAGGCCAGGAATACACCATTTTGTATCTATTCCTTCTTCATTGTTAATCCTTTTAGAAAAGTTCTAAAAGTATCATTTGTGGTCATGTTCATGTACTCTTCTAGATAAACTTAAAAAACCTCTTTTTTTTAATTTCAAAAAATAATCTCACTGAGACTGCAATTTCATGAGAACTATAAGTAATCTGGAAAATAAGTGATATCTTAACAATATTCAGCCTTCAGCCATGGTGACTATGGCTCTCAATCAAGTTTTATAGTTTTCTATATGTCCTTGCATTTTTCAACTCCAACAACAGTAAGCCTGAAACCCCAAAATTCTGACAATACTTATATCAGAAAAGATGGCTGATATTTTATTACATATTTTTATATTGTTACAATAGAAATTATTTGTTTCAGTAAAAGCTTTCTCTCCAAGCTATAAAAAGTTTAAATGCACGTAGAAATCAACACTAATTTAAATGACTAAGAAAAAAGAAATGCATCCTAGAATAAATTGCTATTAAGTAATCAAAACAGGACTTTTCAAAGATGAAATTCTTATGTCTTCAAATCAGGTACTGTGAAGATGTTAAGTATAAAATTAACATGTTTAATTTAGTTGGATGGATGAATAAGAAGCAAAATAATTAAAAATTGGACAAAGCAAGAGAAAAAGGCAAAGAACAGCCTTCTAAATATTTTTATAATTGGCTAGATCAATTATAATTGGCTGTCCAACAACATAGCCACTAGACACATGTGCTTACTGAACACTTGAAATGTGGCTAATCTAAATCCAGATGTGCTATAAGTATAAAATACTCAACAAAGACTTAGCACAAAAAAGGAAAGTACCTCATTAATATTCTTTTTAATATTAATTACATGTTGAACTTATATTTGGGGTATATTGTGTTGAATAAAACATACTAATAAAATTAATTAATTTTGCTATTTATTTCTCCTTTTTAAATTTGGTCACTAAATAATTTCAAATTACATATGTGGCTTGCATTATATTTCTATTGGATAGTGCTGAGCTAAACTGTTTTCTAAAATTAAGTGGTGCTCATTACACTTCATTCTGGGCTCAAAATGCCTCCAAATAATATTAATTAACCCTTCTTGATTTTCATTTTTTACTTATTAAAAAAAAAATAAATTAAGTCTTTGGCTTGAAAGTTCAAGGCTTGGTCAAAGCCAAGGATTATACTATGTATCTCCACTCTGAAATATTTTGGAAATGATTGGAAAATATAAGGTATACATGTGGAGTTTGATGAATAAACGGTGCACGAGACAGAGAGAGTGGGAAAGATAGAGAGAGACATGGGAAAGGAGGGGAATGACTTTTAGAAGAAACCTTTGAATATTCTTAGGTCAGAGATAATTTCAAAATCACCACAGTAAAAGCTGAAACACTCCATTGTCTTCCTCCTAATCATTGAGAAGGAACTTACCAGTAACATGATAAACTAAAAGGATTTTGGTAATGTTCATGATTAAAACATTTTGCAACTCTTTGTCAAATGATAAAATTTGGTTTATTCATTACATAGGAAAATCTCACGATGACCGATGCCTATATATATAATTTCTTCCTACTACAAATACTCAGAGCATTTATGTGTGACTCTTCTGTGACACTGAACACTTTCTACCTTGACTTACACTGTGTAACCTCCCTGAGCGTTTGATAGCTTTCATTTTTGTCCTCTTTATTCACTGTCTTCCATTATCCACTCCCCCCTTGCCAAATACCTAAGACCATACATAAAGCAAGCAATCAGTTACAATTTGCTAAATGAATAAGTAAGTGAATGAACGAATAAGTGATCAGGGTCTCATTTGCCCTGAACCATACCTTTCACCTTCTTGTGAAAAGGTCTGAAGTAGAGGAGGGGCTTTTTTTTCTTTTTTCCTTTAATATAAATTGTACAACCTTATTTACATCAGTGTGAATCAGGTAATGTCCAAAACATTCAAACTGGATATCTAATATAGGTATAAGTGTAATAGTTCAAAGAAACTGGCCCATCCAAACTGCATCCAAATTTCTTAGGTATATAGTAAAAAATGAATATAAAATGCAACTAATATTATACTAAGTCCTTAGTTTTTATTCCTCATTTCAGTGGGATTCCTCTTAAATAATAACACATGGGGTTTTTTGCATTAAGATTCCTCTCAATTCAACAAACTAAAATCAGATATTATTGCCTTTAATTTTATGTTAAAGTATAAAATTGAAGCTTTAAAACTCTCAATTTTTATTTAATCACCCAAGTTCAAAATACACTATTTCTTCAAAAATAATAGAAAATATTATACCTAGGTATCATAAAACAAACACACACATAATATATCTGAATATGTGCATTATCCAAAATGTGCCATTTAGATGCAGAGATACACATAAAATTTATTTATCTCTCTTTTCTGCTAGGAATTATTTCCACACATATTGTTTTGCCTCGTATCTTTACCAACTATTTTCCATTTGCAGGAACCACTGTATGTATTTCCCAGCAGTATTAGAAACAAAGATATAATTCTGCTTGACTTGTATAACCCTCCCAGGGCTATGAAACTTCATTTCAACAAATAGTAACTAAAGTCACTCAAATGTGATCTTTAAAATGCTTCAATTGTGTGTGTGTGTGTGTTAGACAGGGCTCTGTATTTTGGGGTGCTTCTGACAATTGCTATATGAATATTCAAGTTTTTTTTCCAGATGCTCAGATATTTTGCCAGAATGTGCTAATACAAAATCACTTAGAAACTATGAGATAGCCTAGAGATTAATAAAACCTCCAACTTCACAGGCTTCCACAAATAATGAGATGAAAACAACAGATAATTTCCAGCCATCAAATACTTCAGTACTTCACTCTGTTTGTTTCTATGACATATTTATCCCATACGAAAGATTTGCTAAAGGAGTTGTAATGGCCTTCTGGGACAGGAAGAATAAGGTTTCTGTAGAAAATGTTAAATTAATTTTGATGGTGATGCAAAGTTAAGGAAGGGCTGTTAAGGGATGGCGTGCTGCCACCGGGTGGGGTTTTGTTTTGGTATCCTTTAGAGCTTGCAGGTGTTTGGCACCAGTTGAAATCAGGGCCAGCTGCGACATTTCAGTTCTGATACTTCCCTCCCAATAGTTCTCAGAAGTGATGCTTCAGGGTGATGTCTTACACCTGATGTATTCAACTTGTGTGGTACAAATATGAGGATTCTGTTAGATAACACCAGTTTTGTGACACCCTTTGCCCTCTATTCTCTACTCTCAGATCATGGCATCAAGGACAAATAAAAATATTAATTAGAAGTCCTGGCTATTCTTTTATATATATATATTTTTTAATTGAACAGCTCATTCAAAGATGTTGATGGATTAGAATCTCCAAATATACAATCTTAAGTGAAATACTAAAAGCAGGATAATAACTGTCTTTTGATTTTCCTCGTACATAATATTTTAAAACCCTGTCTGTGGTGAGATCCATACCTATTTTTGTAGGAATTTGAATAGTTTCTATTAAAAGCTGCATTTTCTTTCAAGTTTGTTTGGGTTGGAAAAGCTCAAACCACAATGTATTTCATCCTCATGTTCCCAAGGGTACATTAAATAGGACCATACTGAGGTCATCTAATAAGTTTTTGAAACTTTTTAAGAATTCCTTTAATGTACTGCTCAATCGTGACCTGATTAAAAGAACATATTTTAAGAAAGCACTTGGAGAAACGAGTGACTATTAAAATCTACATGCAGATAATCTATGTTATATCTCTATAATACACAGAGTTTTCCACAGACAATATGTCATGGACGGAGAAAAACAACAAAACTACCACTTCAAGAGTTTTGGATCAAAACTGTGCAGAACTATCAGCAAATGTGGACTAAAACCCCCATAGTATTCTTGAGTGACTTAACATGGATGCCTGTAGGATCATTTTAACTGTGCAAAGGCATATAATCAGATGATAAAAGACAACCTTCCACCTATCCAAGAAAAAGTAATTATCTGTTGTTTCGGTTGAGTCAAAAAATCAAGTTTTCTCGGTGTATGAGAGACTATGATTAGAAATCGTTTCTACCACAAAGCAACTTTTTTTTAATCTACCAAGTTCAAACCACAGATGAAACGTAGTCCATTTGATAAGTAGGCCCACAGAAAGTTCTCTCCTGTTCTCTGATACTTCTCATCCTCTTTTTTTTTTTTGGTTAGACATACCCTTTTCACTTCATCAAAGTCCCACTTCCTGCGCCATGTTCCAGGCCTTGTACTTCACCCAAAGCAATTCTGAGTTGAGCTAGCAGCTGTGCTGGCACAGCGCACATGGAGAGCCGGGCCACGGGCGCCAGCGGTGCGTTCCCACGTCTGGACAGAAGTGGCTAGTTCCATCCTGGGGCCAAGAAACTCTGCAGCTCATCAGGGGGAAATCAAGGAGAACACCTTAAACGGAAATGTTGCTTATGAAAAACTTTTACATAAAATAAAAAATAAAAGGGCTTTCAGTAATCAGAAACAATGAAGGGTTGAGGACTTCTTGGCATCGATTTTGCAGATGCATTTCATACAAGGATATTAGTTAGAGCTTGATTTTCATGAGCCTCATCTTGAAGCTACTCTGGATTAGGGTTCCGAACAAGACTTTGCCTCTATCTGCCAAACAAAGGTAAGTAAAAGAAGGTCTTTGCTAATGAAAATATAACCATAAAGGGTACCATCGTAACCACAGCCACCATCGTGTCCTGAGTGTTTACCATCTGGCAGCCCCTTTGCTGCCCTTGATATTCATTCTCTCATTTAACACTTACATCAGTATAGAAGATAAGGTCCTATTTCACCACTTTAAATTTAAGGAAACCAAAACCTAGAAGGTTTATAAACTGCCCAGGAATTCTCACTCCATGGCCTTAACCACCATGCTGGACAGTCTCCTGAGATCACCAAGGGCTTTCCCACCAGCCTTAATCACAGAGATTATCGGACCCCGTCAGGCGCGCAGAGGAACTACTTTATCATACGGGAAGCCTATACTTTCTATAGTTAATCAATTCATTCATTCACTGATTCACTCATCAACAAATATTTATTGCATACCTGCTATGTAAGCTGATTTTGAATTTCCTTTTCAGAAAGCCAAATACTTACTAAGTGTACTCTAAATCCCTAGCACCTTGTCCATAGTAAATACAATAAAGTTTTGTTGAATAAATGCATAAACTTTCTAAGCAGACATTTGTTAGATGTTCTTCTTAAGGTGTTTTTTAATAACCTATTTTACACACATTTAAAAAAAAACTCTGCTATTTCTATATTCTACACTCCTTTCAAAATTCAAAATTTTATGGAATTCTTTTTAAAAGGGCCAAACAACTCCAAGCATAGGGGAAGGAAGGTGTCCTTGCCTCTTAATGAGTAACAGTCCCGCTAACCATCACCATGATCATCTTTACCAATTTTTAAAATGTAAGACTAGCACACAGTTTCTAGTCTTCCTAGAAATCCAGATAAATTTTATACATATATCTTGGCAATAAATTCCAATGGAAGAATTCCTCTTTCAAAGGAAGAATGAAATTAGGTATAAAAGAGAACAACTCTACTCATGCTATTAGGATATGATTGTCAAAATCATCATGGTATGATTATTTTTGATATTAGAACTGTAACAATTAGAATTCCCTTTTTGGTGGGTAAGAGCACAGTTTGCAGAGACTCAGGGTAGTAGGAAAAGCTAGTATCCAGGCTTAGGTAATATCAATCTTCTCCATTTGGAAAGTGGGCTAAGTACTAAAAATATGCCATAGACCAATAATAGAAATTTCTTGGCAGGTCCAAAAGAGATGAAAATGAAATGCAAAGATTAAAGTAATTAAACTGAACTAAAAGGAAAAAATGGGCATGAAAATTCTAATTATCCTATATTCACTCTGAGATAGCCCATTAAGTGAAGAGTTTTAAGGTCCTTTGTGGGACCTTGGAGCCTTGCTCATCATAACAGTATAATATGATCATAACATTAGAAAATGACTTTAAAAATAATGTTGTTTGCATTGGTACCTTTATCACTGATGAAACACAGGGGGGCCACCAGAAAGACTGATAGAAAATCTCCAGAGAAATGTGCCCTCAAACTGAGTTAAACGTGAAGTCCTGCACACCTCAGTACCATGTTTAAGCATAGAAATCTGAAGACAGGGAAGTAACAGTAACCCAGCCATGCCCCCAGAACAGCTTAAAACCAAAACTTGGCCTCATTCAAAGTTATAAAGTAAGAAAATTGGCCCAGGTGGTCTACACTCTTTAGTACACATACACGGCCACTTCAACGCGAGGAATCACCTGGCATCAATCCACTGATGTTTCGACATCCCTCTTGGATGAAATGACTCAGTCCACATCAAATGGGCCCCCTTACCTCAAAGACTTATTGACTATTGCTTTGTTATGGACAAAGCTCTGTCATACTCGCCATCTTGGAAGAAAGTAACACAAAGCAGAATTCCTGAATTGATTCTCGTTTTTTCTCCAGCAAATATTGTAACCATTGAATTAAATATATTTCAGTTCTCTTTTAAATAGCTATTCAAGGAAGATGGAAACCCTGGTGGTGTAGAGGTTAAGAGCTACGGCTGCTAACCAAAAGGTCAGCAGTTCGAATCCACCAGGCTCTCCTTGGAAACCCTATGGAGCAGTTCTACTCTGTTCTATAGGGTCACTGTGAGTCGAAATCGACTTGATGGCAACGGGTTTCATGAAAGATAAAAGCACCAAAGTTAAAGAACAGAGATCAGTGTTCAACAAAGTTCTCCTCCCTCAAAAAGGTAAATGGCATTTCAATAATTCATTTCAAAGAAAAATCTCCAACTATATAAATGAACCCCCCCCCCCAAAAAAAAATCTCTAATTCTCAAATGTTGGAAACTGACAAGATACACAAATAATCATAGTGAAAGCCTCATAGAAAAATTAAGTCCCTCTACCTTTTGGGGTTAAGAAGGTTAATATGTGAAACTGAGAAATGGTAAATTGCTTGTAGTGATCTTGACTGAAGTTATAAAATCAAAATATTATTTTGGCATCATCCAAAAATAATTATCTGAACAACATTCTAGAAGGAATATTTTTTCAGGTAACCCTTCTTCCTGGGCCCCAAGCAGGAATCTGTTAAACAATATATAGCATGAATCTCTATTCAGGTATAATTTATTTTTCACAAATGATGCACATTAATCAAAGCATACAAAAGCCTCTGCATGTGCAAAATTAACTGCGAATGGTTTTCTACATTTTAACACATCCATGTGATCAGATGTTGGCTATAACTGTGAAGTTTCTCGTATTTCTTTTACAAAGAATGACCTGTGAACACCTGGCCCCAATCTTTCAATTGTCTATCTTTTATTTTTTAAGAAAAACAAATGCCCTGCCCTCTGAAACTTCATGTAGTGGCTGATAAGGAAAGATGATACATTATAGACAGCCAGTTCTAAATTCTGATTCTCTATTTCAAGTCTATAAACAACTTTTACATAGCAGTTACAAACTGTGTTGTTTGACTTAAGCTTAAGATCAGTGGCTAATGTACATTTATATAAATCAATCTGCACAGAAAAGAGAGGCAAATTCTTATATTGTTAACCACAGTGTACCAAAAATCTCAAAAAACAAACCTGGGGTTCTGCAAATACATTCTTCATGCTATTGATTGGACCATAAGGGATCCCACTGCCTTCAAAGAGATTCAACCACTTGCTGGTCATTTCTTCTGCAAACCTAGGAAAGATAAAAAAGAATGCTTTTTTTTTTCATTTTTTCATTATAGAAGAATACATCACAACCTTTCCTCATGTGGCTCTCTTCCTAAGCAGCTGATAATGACAAAAATAAGTTTCTTAGCGTTTCTTTACTCCTAGTTTTGATAGAATGTTCTCTGTATGAAATGACTTGAGCAGCACTAGAGTAGCTACTAGGTCTGGTTGCTTGAAATTCTACCATTAGAGAAGTAATTCCTTCTACTTCTATCCTTGTATATTCTTTTACAGAGAGTCTCCCGAAGAAGAGAAACTGTGGAAAATGATAAGAGTTTCAAGTGTGGCATTGAGCACTTTACAAATATATAATAATAATATCATTGCAGTTTTGAGCATGATGTACCAGCCATTGTGCAAAGTGTGTTTCAGGTTTTAGGTACAGTATATTAGGTTAGGATAGACACTGATATACTAAATTATTCCTCAAAATTAAAGAAGAAGTAAACTAACATAGCTGCTTTAAAACAAAGCTAGGTGTTTTA
Source organism: Trichechus manatus latirostris (assembly GCF_000243295.1). Taxonomy (NCBI): domain Eukaryota; kingdom Metazoa; phylum Chordata; class Mammalia; order Sirenia; family Trichechidae; genus Trichechus; species Trichechus manatus. Next base: position 2,402,044 of record NW_004444050.1, on the reverse strand, counting down.
CCTCCATTATATTTAAAGTACATCAAAATTAGCAGCCATAACTATTGGCCTAAAAATAACCATAGCTACTATTTATTTGCACTGTGATTTACTAATCAGAACACTCTAGACATGCAAACACTGATACCTCGGTTTAGCTAACAAAACTCTAATTCATCCAAGTCCTTTACCTTTGTTTTTTGTTTATTTATTTATTTTACTGTCATTTAAAATTGGGCTTTAGTGATATAAAGTTTGTTTTTCTTTATTTTCTCTATTCAGCCTAAGGAAAGGAGATTTAATTAGCGAGATTTTCTATTTTCTATTTCTTATCTGTTAAGCAAAATCTTGGATCCTCCAAGATAATAATAATAGTTTCTAATGTATGAAGAATTTTAGAATTGTTAAGAGCAAGCTTTTTAGTTAACTAATCACTTGGGTAACCAAAGATATTTTTAAGGCAGATTAGCAGTTAAAATGCCTCACTAATATGGAAGCACTGGTGGAAATACAGTACACATATTTAGTGTTCGTGGATTTCTATTCAGTTCTCTCGTACATAGCTAGCATCAGTCTCAGCTCTGCAGACGCCTAAGGAAATTATGTTAGAAAAACCCACCTCTTCATCATTTTCCAAAAAATAAAAAGTGAAAAAACAGTATTAATACTTTGAGGATGCTTTTCAGATTGCAAATGGATAAAAATTAAAGGAAAAAAAAGAAGAGGTTTGGATTAATGTACTCTCTAAAGATAAGCTATTATATGAATAACGATGTTAAATCATATACATTTTTTATATAAGGATCTGATAAAATGTTTCATTTTACCACTAGGAATGTAATTAACCTTATTCATTCATCCATTTATTCTACAGCTGTTTAGCAAGTGCCTACTATATACCAGGCCTTGTTACTTGTCTTTAAATAAAATGTCTTCCCTTTTTTCTCCAATATGATAGATAAAGACTTTTCACTATACATTTTAATTACAGCCCAATAATGTTAACTATCCCTATTTAGTAAACAATAAAATATTTCCCTTCTAAATTTTGGGAAAAAAAATCTTTCACGGAAACACCATGACGCAAAGTTAAAGGTCTTGTTTCTAATCAATTCTTCACATTCCTATTTTCTTTTCAATGATTATTAAACTCATCTCCTGGCCAAGACTTTCTAAGCTACATATAGATATATATTACCAGAAGGATATATGCTGAAGGAATTGAAAGAATAAAAGAGAAACTTTGAACCCGGAGTCTTTTCAACCACAATGTCATTTATTTAGGTTTTCAAAAACGGAGTGTTATGATGGTTAGTCTAATACGTTTTCAAGACAAGAGAGTTACTGGACTCACCCCAGTGACCTGAAAGACCTGCAGAGAAAATGCATGTCAATATCCAAACAAGCCATGGGCTGCAAGCTCGCCAACAGAAAACTCAGGGGAAGAGTTGAAGTTTTAGTATTTATATAAGCTTTTCACCACTGGGCAAAAGAAAGGGATTTATTTCATGTTATGGAAAACAATGGATGCGCTTTGGAAATGAGACTAGGAGGCGGGGGAAGGAAAGGCCACGTCTGGAGCTGCAGTTGTGACCACTGTTTGTGTATCTGTGTGGGTGTGGGCGTAGAAAGTGTTCATAAAAGCCATAAACTCAATCAGAGACAGAACATCGCTGCATTCCGCCGCTCCCCGAGGACACATTCATCATTTTCTTCTGAAAAGCTCTCTCTTGATCTAAATCTGATGTGGAATCCTTTCCTTTACCTATGCAAAAAAGCTATAAGTGCATGTTTTTATGAACCACAAAAATTCTGCTAAAAAGAAAGAGCTGATCTAAATCAGGGCAATAGAATCCTAAAGATTAAACAAGAAGGGTGTCCTAGATCCCGCTTAGCAAGCCTCAAAGCTAGAGCCTCTGCTGGGAAGTTATCTGGAGACTCATGAACAATTCAGACTTAACTGTGAATTTACTAAATCAACACATATATTTAATTCTAGAATTTTTGTTGAATTTACTTGATGCCAGGAATGAGTGTTGTTAATCAGATAGCATTATTTAGGTAGCTAAAATGCTACCTGTATAAGGATGGACTTATTTAAATTTAAACAAGGATGGAGTTTAAAAATCCTAACATCAAAATTTAGCTTAAAAGACAAACAAGCAAACAAAAAACGCTTCTCTTTAGAGAATGGATTAAAGTTGCAAAGGAGCCAAATCCAAGACTGCAGAGAAACTAATAAGCCAGAGCTCCTGGCCACGGGGAAATAATTGTAATATTGGTAATAGCTAAATGTCAGGCATGTAATTGTTTAGTTTATATTTTGTCAATTTTATCTTCTCAATTACACTGTAAGGTGATTATTATCTTTATTTTACCTCTGACCTTAAAAGCTATATGAATTAATGCAAGTTAATTTCTTTGAACTTGAGACTTTTCTAATATATAACAAGCACTGCAGCAGAATACATTCAGAATGCATAGTCTTACATACTGTATGCATTATATGAGTCATAGCCAAAAAGAGGGTGGAAAACTATTCATCTTTTGCACTAATATGCTTCTTCACTTCCATCCTATATATATCAATATATTTCTCTATATATTGTTACTCATTCATTCCTGAAGCTTTTATCAATAGTTTTGTGCCAGCCATGGAGATTACAACAATAAATAAGATATAGTCCCTGTTTTCAGAGATCTCACAGTCCAATGGAGAACACGGCTATCGAAACAGGTGCATTACAATACAAGATTCTGTGATGAATTTACTAATGAACACTTGAAGGACCAAAGAGGGAGACCTGAACTCTGCCTGGGAGTAAGGAAGCTTTCATAAAGGCAGTGACATCTGAGCCAGGTGTTGAAGGAGGAGTTAGAATTTTCCATGTGAAGGATGGGTAGTAGAATCTTCAAGGCAGAGAGAGCAAGGTGTACAAAGACTCGACCTGAAAACAATCTGAAATCTCCTGAGTCCAGAGTGGCAGGAGATGAAATGGAGGAGAGAGGTTAGAACCAGAGCGCCAAGCACCTTGTCTGCTATGCTAAGGATGACACTGGGTTTCCTCTGGAATGAGGGACCCAAAGAGGTCTTTAAGAAGGTACTGACTTAATCAGATATCTTGTTTTAAGAAGATAACTCCAGCACTGGTATAGAGAATAGAACAATGTAGACAAACCCAAAGATAAAGAAACTTGACAGGAGGCAGCTTACTCTCCCTCTGATGCACTCTGCATTTGCTTCTCTATCAATATCCACCATACACTAGTATGTGTCAATCATAAGTTTCCATATGGAAAAAAATTTTCTTGGTATTCCTACCCCTGTTAGTTACTATCCTATTTATCTACTTACAATCCATCACTATTTCTTCAGCCTTTGGAATCTGGCTTGGTCATCTACACCTTTTCTTATCTGATATCCAAAGGTCTCCAGTGACCACTTGTCAAATCCAATATTCTTTTCATAGTCTTATCCTACCTGCTCTCTGTGCAGTATTTGATGATGTTGACTCTCCTATCTTTGGGTTCTGAGACACTATACTTTCTTGGTTTTCCTAATAACTCTCGGGCCATTTCTGTTTCTTTATTAATGCTTCTGCCTTTATCATCCACTCTCAAGATTCTTTATTCTTCTCTTTTACTCACCTAAGTAATCCTGTCATCTCTATGTACAGGCACCCAATCCTTATCTCCAGACCTGCCTTTCACCAATTCCCTTTTTCTAATTACCATCAGATGTTTCCACTCAGACTTTATGATTCCCCCCGCCCCAAGTAACCTGGTATTCCTCCCTTGCCTGAACTCACATCCTTGGCTAAATCTGTACTCAATATTTGCTGAATGAATGAATATATGACTATTTGGTAAGAATAAGAGGCTCTCAATTATATTAGCTTGGATTAGTATGGTAGATTGTTTTCTCCTACTACCTCTCTGAGACCAGATTTAATTAGTCACTGAAGTTGAGAGAAAATAGACTATGTAGAGCCTTTAGGGAGGTAGAAAGATTTAAATGTAATATTAAAGCACCTCTTCTTCTTCCTTCTTCTACACTGGTCCTTAAATTCTGTATAGACTTATATCTTGGGAAATGAAATTTCAAGTTCCCAACTAACTTACAAACAAATGCTTAAAACATGATGTTTCAATTTAGACACTGCCTATTATCCAGAGAATCATAAGATCTCAGGAATTCAAAGGACCTTAAAAATCATCTATTGTTTTCCATGATTCCTGCAAAATCATCATTTTATGTCCATTGAAAATATTTCTAGTAATAGAGAACTTACTGGCAGCCAGGTTCCTGGCAGTATTCAAACACAGGAAGTGTGCTACAATAGAAAAGGCATGAGCTTTGGATAGACTTGGGTTTGAGCCATAGTGCCACCACCTCTATCTGTATGACCTTAATAAAAACATCAGTTAATAACATTAACAAGTTTTCTGTAACCCAAGCAACCATTTATTAAGTATTTCTCAAGTGCAAGGCTCTGGGGTAAGAGGTTTACATCCATTACTTCATTTAGTCTTCACAATTCTGTGAGGTAGATACCAATTTAAAGATGAGGAAAGTAAAGTTTGAGAGTTTGTTGTTGTTGTCAGTTGTCATCAAATCAGCTCCGACTCATGACGAACTTATGTACAACAGAATGAAACATTGCCCAGTCTTGCGCCATCTTCATGGTTGTTGGTATCTTTGCATCCATTGTTCGGCTACTGTGTCAATCCATCTTATTGAGGGTTTCCTCAATGAATTAGAGAGTTTAAGTAACCATTCTAACTCACAGAAACATTAAGGAGCAAAGCTGGAATTCTACCCTGGGTCTGAAGTCTATCTGTTAACCACCACTTTCTACTGCTTGACTCTGGGTAGGTAAGTCCAGGAACAGACTAAGGGGTAGTACCTGGAGCCCAGCATCTCTGTACTACTGTTAACCTTTTATGTACCAGGCACTACAAGAAATGTGTTTCATATATTATTTCTAATCCTCATAATCCTGTGGTGAGATTTATAATCTTCATAATTGATGAAACTGAGGCATAGAGTGGTTGAGTAGGGAAGTGTATCCATCAGAAGGCTCAACTCTGTCAGGTCATGGAGTCTTGAACGGGTCCTTCTCTATGCTCATTCTGTAGGGTAGACCTGCTAGACATCAGCATCAACACCAGTAAAATTCTAGTACATGGTGCCACCCTCAGACCAGCTACAATTGGGCTACTGCCTCCATCCTAGAGTTGGGGAGTAATAAAACAGGCAAGTTTTACCAGGCCAGCAACCAGGACCAATAATAATGTAAACAGGTAGCCCCTGCGTGTAAAGTAGTCCAAGAGGAGTCCCTGGGTGGCACAAACTGTTAAGCACTCAACTACTAGCCAAAAGATTGGTGGTTCAAACCCATCCAGAGGCTCTCAGAAGACAGGCCTGGCGATCTGCTTCTGATAGGTCACAGTATTGAAAACCCTATAGTTTTCTCCTCTGCATACATCTGAATGGACTCAAGGCAACTAACAATATAACAAGGAGGTATCAAAGCTTGCGGGGAGGCCACAGAGTTAAAGATTGCATCTCTTTGTCTCATCCTAACAGTGGAGACCAAGTCCAAAGCCTCCCTTTCTGTCAGTGATGAATGAGAATCCCTACTGGGACCATGCTGGGTCCACAGCTGTAGCAGGCTGCATTTCCCTAAGAAGCCCTGCTGCCTCTGGGCACAGTCAGGATGCTTCAAAATAAATGACAGCAACTTAGAGCAAATGAAAGGTTTCCTTTTCCCTCATCTCTTGCTAGTTTGTGAGGTGCTCAAAGACACTTTCTTCCATGTTTTACAGAGTTCGATTCAGAAGAGAATAGGACAACATTTGCGGTAAAAAAATAAAATCATATCCCTCTTGGTTTCATGCATTTTCTCCCACTTTTGTGCCAGAACAGAAAATTATTTAAAGAATAAATTATATCTGAAGACTCTGCGACAAGACTCTTTGAATCTTCTCAATCATTTACCCCACGTACAAATTCAGGGCTCCAAAATGTTACTGAGGAGCCTAGTTAGTTGTCTTTGCAGAGAGGTTTTACATCATTTGAAAATACGAACATATTAGAATACGACTTCATGTTAAAAAAAAGCATTCTTAAATTCACAAAGTGATTTGTCCGTATAATTTGAAATCTGAATTAATTACAAATATTTAATTTCCATGTAAATTTTTATTTATGCAAAAGTAGAAAGGTTTATCTATCACTCTACTGTCTCTATGTAGAGCTATGGACTTGCCAACCACAGTTTTCTGAAAAGAAGTTTTGATATATGTCTATCCAAAATTCAAAATCCATAATCATTTTACATTTGCACATCAATCTCATCCCCTTTCACTATAATTGTGGCTATCCCTCTCAGACCATGAGGGTGGCTCTCCAGGGTATTGGAAAGAAAGATCTCTTAACACTCCAACTTCTTGATATACAGGAGAAGACTAGGCCCAGAAAACTGCGCCTTTAAGCGCCAAATAATTTTGTGAAAAAGCCAGAAAGCTAAAAAATATTTTGCAGAGACTTACAAAAACAAAGAAGAATACGAGTGGAAAAGACATTGTACTGTAAGCCCATAAGAATTGAATGTAAACCTTTAGAAAGACAAGCAATCCGCATAACATTAAACTTGCTGGAAGAGTCTATCTCAATACTATAGCAATGTTCCCTACAGATTCTGAAAAGAAAATTCAGGAGAATCACCCACTAGAGCTAGTTTTTAAATTATTTATTTTTTATTTTACTATTGTGAAATCTTTCAATCATACCAAAAAGTGTAAAAGTAGAAAAGAGAACATAAACAATCATGTCCCTCCACCCACCCATATTGTTAAAATGTTATATGCATTATATTTAATAATAAATATAAAATATATTTATATGTTATATAATAAATATAAATATATATTAATATTTTATATATTTATGTATAAATATAAAATACTTGTTGCAGGTCTTTAAGAAACAAAAGGTTACAGGAACAGGTTAACCTCTGCTCAATCTTATTCCCCCTTTTTTCTCCTCAGAAGTAACCACTATCCTAAAGCTGGTATACATCTCTCTGCTCTGTTACTATATTTATGTGTGTATCGGAAACCCTGGTGGTGTAGTGGTTAAGAGTTCAGCTGCTAACAAAAGATTGACAGTTCGAATCTACCAGGTGTTTCTTGGAAACGCTATGGGGTAGTTCTACTCTGTTCTACAGGGTTGCTATGAGTTGGAATTGACTCGACGGCAACAGGTTTGGGTTTTTTTTCTGTGTGTATCTGTTTGGATGAAATAACTAGCAATATAAAGTATCATGTTGTATGTTTTTAAACTACACCCTGCAACTTGCTTTTCTTGTTCCACATTTTCATTTTCAAGATTTATCCATATTCATATGGATTGATTTGGCTCATTCATTTTATCCAGCGGATAGTGTTCCCCTGTGTGAACATTCCACAATGTATTTATCTGTTCCCCTACTAATGGTCCATTGTTTCTAATTTCTTACTGTTGCACGCAGTGCTTTGATGGTACCTTATACCTGTCTCTATGTGTTTATATGCGGTTGATTCCCTCAGGTATATGCAGAGAAGTGGACTTGCTGAGATGTAAAGCAGGTACATTGTCAGCTTTAAGAGATTTTGTCAAACTGCTCTCCAAAGCGATTGGTTCCAATTGTTCTTCTTCAATGCTCCATATTCTTACCAACTATGGTTATTGTCAAACTTTTTAAATTTCTGCCAGTTTAATAGAGGCATAATGGTATCTCACAGTTATTTTAAATTAAGTTGCATTTCCCAGAGCTGGAGAAATTAAGCATCTTTTCATAAACTTAAGGGCAATTAGGTGCCTTTTGTTTTCTTCTGTGTCTTCCTTCTCATATCCTTTGCCCATTATTCAGTTGGACCATCTGTCATTTCTTATTGACTTGTAGGAATTTTTGCGTAACTTAGATACAAATCCTTTATCAGTTATATGCACTTCAAATTTCTTCTCCTAGAGTATGGCTTGTCTTTTAACTTTATTTACTTCTTCATACAGAATTATTAATTTTAAGGCAGATAATTTAATTAATTATCATTCTTGTCCTGTAAAGCTTTTGTTTTTGTTTAAAAAATAGTTCCTAGTTCATAATAGTACCTTGTTATGAGGGATTAAATGAGTAAGTACTTTGAAGGTATTTAAAACAGTGCATGTTATAGGAAGTGCTAGTTAACTGTTGGTTACATAAATAAAAGTACACTAACATCTGTGGGGAGAGGAGGCAAACTGTTGGCAGGGAGGGGGAAGAGACTGGAATAGAAGTTTGGGGAAACAAAAACTTGGGATAGGGCTGCATTCCCTAAATGTATTGCCTATAAGAAATGTCCCTTAGGACAAATCTGAGTAATCGCTAACCAAACCAATGGGATTCCATAGATCCAGGCTGGAGTCGACAATTCAGTAACAATAAACAGGCCTGTGACACTTCTATAACCCACAGAGAAACAGCTGGAATTTGTTGGTCGGCGTTTCTACCGTAAACAGAATCACAGATTTAATATTTCCTGTAATTTCCTCAGAACTTATTTCCTTTTAGGAATTTATCTCTACATATTACTGATAAATTATGGTGAAAGTCATCTTTTTTTTTTTTCCCTCCCCTGGCATCCACTAGCTGTCTCCTTTGTCTGCATGTCAATTTACAGCCCACACAAGAGATGGAGCAAGAGTCCACCCAGGGATCCAGTCACTGCCTGAATCTCAAGGTCCCCCAGGACTTTCGATGCAGCTTGCTCTTCAACACATGGAGACATTTACCAGATCAAGTAGCAACGTGTCTTAAGATACACTAATTATTAGCACATCACCAGTTCTAGCCCATACTAATTATCATTCCATTTCAGAAATCTACTATGTTTTGTACAGATTTTAAATGAAGCGTGGGTCATGTATTAGAATTGTTTGGCCTGGCCAACATTGCTGTGACTGTCCTTCCAGCCTGAACAGCATCATTGCAAACATGATAGGGAAAGAATGCCCACATTGCCAAGGTCCAGTGGTATCTCACACCACAGCCTGCTCCTACTAAAAGATAAGCTTTTTAAATCCTGATTTCTTTGTGAAGAACTATTAATAAAGCATCCCTGGGTGGTACAAATGGTTAACACGCTCGGCTGCTAACCAACAGGTTAGAGGTTTGAGTCTACCCAGAGGCTCTTCAAAAGAAAGGCCTGGCAATCTACCTCTGAAAAATCAGCCATTGAAAATCCTGTCGGGCACAATTTTACTCTGACATATGTGGGGTTGCCATGAGTCAGAGTCGACTCTATGGCAACTGCTTTAATAATAAAGCAACACATAATTTTTACAAAAAATATTCAGTTATCAACAGAAACAAAAGAAGAAATAAAATAATTTTATAATCTTGTTGCGTGTTGTCAAGTTGATTCTGACTCATAGCAACCCTATATGACAGAGTAGAACGGTCCCATAGGATTTCTTAGGCTATAATCTTTACATAAGTATCCCTGGTAGCACAGTGGTTAAAGGGCTTGGCTGCTGATGTAAGGTAGCAGCTCTGAACCCACCAACCTCTCAATGGGAGAAAAATGCAGCAGTCTGCTTCAGCCTTGGAAACCCTATGGGTCTGTTCTACTCTATCCTATAGGGTTGCTGTGAGTCAGAATCGACTTGGTATCTACAGGCTTGTTTCTTTTTAATCTTTACAGGAGCAGATTGCCAGGTTTTTTCTTCCCACAGAGCCCCTGGTGGGTTCATACTGCTAAGCTTTTGTTTAGCGGGGAGCACTTAGTCATTACACCACCAGGATCCTTTTTTAATCAGACAGAAGTAATTTTGGTTTATGTATATGCTTTGGCCTTTTTTGCATGAACGCATATTTCAACAAATTAAAATGGGGTCACACTGTTTTGGAACCAGCATATTAACTCTTTGGTGATGCAATTATTTTCTGCTTTCAATTTTTTGGTGATATCATGTGTTTTCATTAATGGAGGCATGTCAAATCATTGAGAGTGTCTGAATTTTTTGGTAGGTAGTATGGATTTTTTGTTGTTGTTGCCCCCTAGTGGTTAAGTGCTACGGCTGCTAACCAAAAGGTCAGCAGTTCGAATCCACCAGGCACTCCTTGGAAACTCTATGAGCAGTTCTCCTCTGTCCTATACGGTCGGTATGAGTCGGAATCGATAAGCCTACCCTAAGTTTTTAGTGGTACATATGAAGTATCACTAATTGTACCTCAGAGGCCCCACCAGGGGACTACCGGTACATATGTGTAACAAATAAAAATTTTCAAAATTTCTATTTTTCCTACCAAATACTCAGATACATCATACAGTACCCTGTAAAAACAGTAGTTTGCAGCACATGCCCATTTCTTCGGTTTCAAATAGTCATAAAGGCCGCTGCCTTGCGGCAGCATACATTGTCAGTGGCAAAGCAGCTTCCCAACAAACCCCAGAGGCTGAAAAATTTCATGGTAGCTACATGTGCTGCCAGGCATGAAAGGGTTAAATTTAGCAATCATATGCCCATGTCAAGAAATAATCACCTATTATGTCATTTTAATAACTGGAGAGTATACACGACAAAAAGCTATTATAAGTTATGTAAGCAAATGCTATTATTTGTATTTATGTTTTATGTTCCTAAGGTTTGTGAATACTGCTTCAATAAGCATCCCTGCAGCTAAATCTTTATAGATTATCTTATTACCCTAGAATTCCTTTCATAGAAATGGAAATACTTTAAATGATAATTATTTTAAAACATTACTATAGTCACTCATTGAATAAGTATGTATTAAGTTCCTGTTAAGTACTAGGCATCATCTAGGGTTAGGGCAATGAACGAAACAGATTGAAAAAAAAATTGATCTTCATAGAGCTTGCCTGGGGGAGAGACAAATGAGTAAAATCTGTATTATTTGTGGAGAAAAATAAAGCAGAAAAGAACCTCATGAGGGGTTATATTTTTAAATAGGATGACATAAGAAGGTCTCAGTGAAAAGAATTAATGTTGTCAAATGTTTGTACAATGTATATGTGTGCCAGTTTCTCTAACTCTTCACTGACACTGGATATTATCATTTTATTTGTTTTTTTTCCAAATAGATAGGCAAAGAAAAAAAAACAAGGCATCTCGTTGTATACTAATGCTCTTTGGTTATTTGTATATCTTGTTTTATAAAATGCCTGGTTATACCTTTTCAACAATTTTCTATTGGGTTTTTCCTTTTTCTTATTAATACATAAAAGGTATTTTTATATTAAGAATATTAACGAGTTTTGCTTTTACCTTAAAATTCTATTTATGATGGTATTTACTGTACAAAATTTTTAGTACATATTCAAATCTACCAAAAATTGTTTTATCAGTGGTTTCTACCTTTTGTGTCAAACTTCCAGAAGCCTTTGCAAACCTGAGATCATATAAGTCTTCATCTCTGTTAGCTTTTAGAATTTCTAAAGTCTCATTTTTTTATACTTAAATAATTAATCCATCTAGACTTTGATTTTATTTTGGGGAGATGATTTTTTTGGTTGTTTGTGGCACAGTTTTCTCCAAACTAATCAAAGAACGATCTATCATTCCCCCTTCAGATCAAAAATGCCACATTTAATGTAAACTAATTTCTTTTATACAGTCCATCGATTTCTGGACTCTCTACTCCTTCCACATATCTATCATTTCTAAAACATACCACAGTATTACAATGAGCTATATTTTTAATATCCTGTGGAAAAGTTCTACTTAGTTAAAAAAATTAACAAAACCTCTTATTCTAACCTATTATGTTGTTTTCTCACACTTTATATTTATTTTTCCACACTTGGCTGCTACCCCACCTCCACAAGGTACTGTTTAGATTTTATTGGAATTTTTTTAAATATACAGATTAATGCTAGTAAAAGTGATATGTTAATAATATGAATTCTTCCAATCAGGAAAGGAGGTAATGTCTTAGTAGAGATGTTTTTTAGTGTTTCTAAGTAAAGTTATGCAGTATTCTTAAAATGGATCTAAACAGCTCTTAATGTGGGGACCAAGGAATCAGGGAACATCTAGCTCAATCAGCATAACATAGTTTATAGAGAAAATGTTCTACATTCTACCTTGGTGAGTAGCACCTGTGGTCTTAAAAGCCTGTGAGCAACCATCTAAGATACTCTACTGATCTCACCCCTTCTGGAGCAAGGGAGAATGAAGAAAAGATATAAGGGAAAGATTCGTCCAAAGGACCACAACTACCACGGCCTCCACCAGACTGAGTCCAGTACAACTAGATGGTGCCCGGCTACTACCACTGACTGCTCTGACAGGGATCACAACAGAGGGTCCCGGACAGAGCTGGAGAAAAATGAAGAACAAAATTCTAACTCACAAAAAAAGGCCAGAATTACTGGCCTGACAGAGACTGGAGAAACTCCAAGAGTATGGCCCCCAGCCACTCTTTTAGCTCGGTAAAGAAGTGACTCCTGAGGTTCACCCTTCGGCCAAAGATTAGACAGGCCTATAAAACAAAACGAGACTAATGGGGCACAATAGCCCAGGGGCAAGGACTAGAAGTCAGGAGTGGACAGGAAAGCTGGTGATAGGGAACCCAAGGTTGAGAGGGGAGAGTGTTGACATGTTGTGGGGTTGTTAACCAATATCATAAAACAATATGTGTACTAACTGTTTAATGAGAAAGTATTTATTCTGTAAACCTTCATCTAAAGTACAATAAAAAAATTAACAGCTCTTAAGTTTATTTGAAAGTATTTTATATTTTTATTACCATGTGAATATGATTTTTCCCACTTACATTCTACCTGGTTATTACTATTATATAGGAAAGCTATTGATATTTATAATATGTTAGAATCACATTAATTCCATTTATAACTTCCAGAATAATATGTAATTATAGCAGTAATATTAGGCATGTTTGTTTTAACTGTGATTCCGTAGGGAAGACCATTAATCCTGTGAATCCATGAATATATTCCCTTTTTCAGTATCATGTATGGTGGTGGTTACTGGTTTCACAGAAAGATCATTTGTTATGTTAAGGAAGTATCCTTTTATTCCTAATTTTAAGAAATTTAAGTTTTTGGTTTTTCAGTTATGAATAGATGCTGAGTTTCATGAATTCCCTTTATGGTATTTACTGAGATTCTGCGCTGTACACTCAGTAAGCTGTGGGGTTTGCTTAGGTGATGACCATTACGTTGCAACTTCCTCAAAGCCCACTTATACCTGGTATATACTCATTGTTATTTGTTGCTAAGTGCCAATGAGTCTGTTCTGACTCATAGCAACCCTATCTACAACAGAACAAAACACTGCTCGGTCCTGCAGCATCCTCACAATTGTTGCTACGTTTGAGCCCACTGTTGCAGCCACTGGGCCAGTCCATCTCGTTGAGGGTCTTCCTCTTTTTCGCAGACCTTGTCCTTTACCAAGCACGATGTCCTTCTCCAGGGTCCCTCCTGATAACATGTCCAAAGTATATGAGACCAAGTCTCGCCATCCTTACAAGGAGCATTCTGGCTGTACTCCTTCCAAGACAGATTTCTTTGTTCTTTGGGCAGTCCATGGTATATTCAATATTCTTTGCCAACACATAATTCAAATGCATCAATTCAATATTCAATCTGTATGCTGAGCAAATAATCCAAAAAGCTACACGACTGTGTTTTTATGCAAGTAATGCACACTGTCTACATTTGTTTGCCAACTGCGCCCTCCCCCACGAGGTATTTTTTATAAGCGCACTGTTATTTTTTTTTACAGCAACATGTAAAAAAAAATTGGCATAGCGGCGCTTATGAAAATATCTCACAGGGGGAGGGTGTGGGTGGCAAATAAATGTAGAAGGTGCATGTTGTCTGCGTAAATATTCAGTATATGAGAAGAACGCACCATCAGGATTGAAGGATGACTCATTAACAACCTGCAATATGCAGTTGACACAACCTTGCTTGCTGAAAGTGAAGAGGACTTTCAAAGCACTTACTGACAAAGATCAAAAACTACAGCCTTCAGCATGGATTACACCTTAACAAAAAGAAAACAAAAATCCTCACAACTGGACCAATAAGTAACATCATAATAAATAGAGAAAACACTGAAGTTGTCAAGGATTTCATTTTACTTGGATCCACAATCAACACCCATGGAAGCAGCAGTCAAGAAATAAAACAACGTATTGCACTGGGTAAATCTGTTGCAAAAGACCTCTTTAAAGTGTTAAAAAGCAAAGATGTCACTCTGAGGACTAAGGTGTACCTGATCCAAGCCATGGTATTTTCAGTTGCCTCATATGCTAGACGATGAATAAGGTATATACTCAAGGTGCATTGAATATTTGTTGCATGAATATTGGGTGAATAAGATTTTTCTCTTCTGACATATCAATAAGATTAATTACATTAGATGTTTAGTCTTAGTACCACCATTGCTTTCCTGAAGTAAACCCATTTATTCTCTTAAAATATACATAAATATTATTTACTAATATTTTATTTTGCTCTTACATCTGTATTCCTAAGTGTGATTTGTGTAAAATTTTGCTAGTTTGCTGTTTTATTGTAGGTTTTGATAGAATATGTCAATTCTGTAAAATTTGAAGAACTTTCCATCTGCATAGGAATAATTGTTTTTTAAAGATGGATGATACAAGGCTTCTTGTACCTTCTTTGTGGGAGGAGGGTGTCTTAGTTATCTAGTGCTGCTATAACAGAAATACCACAAGTGGATGGCTTTAACGAGGTGAAATTTATTTCCTCACAGTAAAGTAGGCTGAAAGTCCAAATTCAGGTGGTCAGCTCCAGAGGAAGGCTTTCTCTCTCTGTTGGTTCTGGAGGAAGGTCATTCTCATCAATCTTCCCTTGGACTAGGAGCTTCTTCGCACAGGAAGCCGGAGTCCAAAGGATGCACTCTGCTCCCGGCACTGCTCTCTTGTTGGTATGAGGAGGTCCCCCTGTCTCTTTGCTCTCTTCTTTTATATTCCAAAAGAATCCAGCTCAAGACATAATCCAATCCCATAGATTGAGTCCTCCCAATTCAACAATTTGTACGTGTACAATTAAGTGACATTGATTACATTCTTCAAGTGGTACAACCATTCTCACCCTCCTTGTCTGAGTTGTTCCTCCTCTATTAACATAAACTCACTGGCCGCTAAGGTTCCTATCTAATCTTTCAAGTTGCTGTTTTCAATTTAATCCCATATAGATTAGATCTTAAAAGAGCACAATGTTCCAAGGCACAAATTCTTGACTAGTTAGGCTAAACTACTGTTTGGTTTTAAGGAGATTTCAGGGAATATTTTTGGTTTAAGGTTTAAATATTTTCTCAGGGCAATAGTTTCAGGGATTCATCCAGGCTCCATGGCTCCAGAAATCTGGATTCTATGAAAATTTGTAATTTTTTTCTGCCTTTACCCCCTTTTGATCAGGATTCTTCTATAGAATCTTTGATCAAAATGTTCAGTAATGGTAGCCAGGCACCATCTAGATTTTCTGGTCTCATGGCAAACGAGGCAGTTGTTCATGGAGGCAATTAACCACATATTCCATTTCCTCCTCCTATTCCTGACTCACCTTCTTCTTCTTTTGCTCCAGGCAGATAGAGACCAATTGTTGTAGTTGAACGGCCACTTGCAAGCTTTTAAGACTCTAGGCACTACACAATGAACTAGGAGGTAAAACAGAAACACTGAACACGTTACTAAGCCAATTATGTAATAACTTTCTTGCATTTTTTATAGTTTATCACTCAAGTATGGATTCTTAAAGACACTATAGTTGAGTCCTGACCACTTTTTAAAATTTTTACAGGGATTTGTTTTAATCTGCAGGTTTCCTTTATATCCCTTTACTTTCCTTACAACTTATCTGTTGAAAAATCTGGGCCATTTGGTCTGTAGAGTTTCCCACCACGTGGATTTTGCTGATTGCATAAACACGGTGCTGTTCAATATGTTCCTCTGTCCTTTGTATTTCCTGCAAATTGGCAGCTAGATCTAGAAGTCTGATCAGACTCAGGTTTGATCCATTTGGAAATACAAAAATGGCATTGTGTTCTTTCATCAGGAAGCACATGATATCTGGTTTCATGATGTTCATGTTGTTCATGGTATTACCAACCCCCATTAACTCACAGGGAGCTGCCCAATGGTAACATTCTATTTCTATCATTTTATTTCACTAACTAGAATAATTTTATAAAGAGATACTTTTCCTCACTACTATTTGAATACCCTGAGATACAACTCATATAGGTAAGGCAGGCTAAAAGCTTGAGACTTCACCTTTATTTCCCAGTTTTCAAGGCAATAAATTGATTCCCTGTCATTCTTCTAAGGTATGCAATCAGTATACACACACACATACAAAACACAAGTCATTACCCAAAACCAAAAACCAAACCAGTTGCCACTGAGTCAATTGCAACTTATAGCAACCCTATAGGACACAGTAGAACTGCCCCATAGAGTTTCCAAGGTTGTAATCTTACAAGAGTAGACTGCCATATCTTTCTCCCACAGAGCAGCTGATGTGCTCAAACCGCCAACCTTCCATTTAACAGCCAAGCACTTAACCACTGTGACACCAGGGCTTCTTTTAAAAAAACAAACCCGTTGCCATTGAGTCAATTCTGACTCATGGTGACCTTACAGGACAGAGGAGAACTTCCCCATAGGGTTTCCAAAGCTGTAAATCTTTATGGAAGCAGACTGTCACATCTTTCTCCCATGGAGCAGCTGGTAGGCTCGAACCACCAAACTTTTGGTTAGTAGCCGAGTGCTTAACCACTGCACCACCAGTGCTTCTTTTCTCATGTCATTATGAATTCATTAATTTAAACATATTAATAGGTTTCAATCTATTACATTTCTTATCCTTATTGAAGCTCAAATTACCCATCTTTGACTGGTTGGAGCATCTTGTAGTTGGCTCCAGAATCCTGTGGACAAGACTCTACTAGTCTTTTATAGAGATTACTATATTTCTAGGCTTTCAGAACAGTTTAACAAGATGTTCTAAGTTCATCTTGTTTTTTGGTATGACAAGATGTTCCAGGCTCATCTTACATATTTCATGTGCCAGACCTGGAATTAGCCATTTCTCTAAAAGCCCTGGTTCCTTTTAGTGGGAAATGGTAATTCAAGACCATAATCTGTGTACTAGGGAAGCTAATTGCTATTGGGTAGATCACTGCTTCTAGGACTTTTCAGTGAACAGAGTAAGAGAAATGATACAGAGCTAGAGTTAGAGCCTCATGTATTCATACAGATATTTCTAAATCAATTCAAGATGAAAGTGTTCTTAATCTCTTCTATAACTACATCTGCATTTCCTTTCTTCCACACTGAGAAGTCTGATTCTCAAGGATGTAGGGCATGACAGAATTGGAACATTCCATATTCATTTGCTTTATTCTACATCATATACACAATAATCTCAGAATAACTATCTTAATCCTACACAACCAATTACAACTTTTAATTTTTTTCAATTATGCTACCCTAATTCTATACCCATGTTTAATTGTTATAACACATCTACATATCTATATTGCCAGATTGTATGGCCATTGCATATTATCCTCTTTCCCTTTGACTCGCACACATGTATATATGCATATGAATGATGCTCAATACCAAACTTTATGTAACATCTCTCCAGTCACTTTGGTTGTCTGAATTTCATTCTCCAGTAAATTCCTCAGAAAGGACAAATGGGAACAATATTCACTGAATTCTTGCATATTATTAAGAATTTGTGTCCTTTATATTTGAAAATTAGATTTGATGGGTATAATATTTTTGGTTTTCTTTCTCTGAGCATCTTTAAAAAGTTACCCCTTTTTCTGGCATAAGATATTACTGTTGAAAAAAATTTGATAATCTAATATTCTTTCCCTTATAAATTATGTGCTTTTTTTTTTGGCCTAGATTTCCAAGGGACATTTTTTTTTTCTTTAAAGTGCAATAATTTTACTTTGTCTTAATGCTAAATGTTCTGGGTACTACTCTCAGGCACATTGTGGGTTTTTTAAATATGGTATTTCAAACCTTTTTTTTTTTTCTTTTAAATTCCAAGAAGTTTCTTGAATTATAGAGACTGCTTTGAAAGTTTGGAAACATAGATTACTGTATTTTTACATATTGAAGATATCCTTAACGGTATGTTAGCTTGTTAGCATGTTAGCTTGTGTTTCCAGACTCTTAAACACCTTGTTTTTAATATTTGTGCTCTTCCTCGGCTTTGGTTTTATTTTTCAGGGACTCCTATTATTTGTATGTTAGGCTTTCTTTGACTATCTTCAACATTTGTCACTTTCCCTCAAACCAATTTTTGAAATCTCTTTTTTATTTGTTTTTAATTTTTTAAATTTTCTTTCTTTTTACTGTTTTCCTGAAAAAAAAAAATTGTTTTTTATTCACTCCTGTGTGCTTTCTAATTTAATCTTTTTTTTTCTATTTTTCTAATTTTTTCCTAAATTCTTTCACCTAATTTTAGAGTTTTTCTAATTCATAGTGAAGTTGTTCTTTAATGTGTTATATCATTGTTTTAGTGTCCTTTGGTTCACTTTTATCTGTTGTATGGTCTTATCTTTACGGCATATCTTCATTGCCTGTAGAGATAATATTATGCTTATTCCATTTTTTTCTTATAATAACTTTGTATAGGTTTGATCTCAATACTTTTGTGTTACTTTTAACTTTTCATGTAAAACTAGTTTTTCTTAATTTTTAAAAGGTGACTTGGTTCAAATAGCCTTTCTAAAGTCACAGAATTTCCTCTTCAGTTGTTTTGTATAATGTTTAAAAAAATATGGCAGCTTCCTTGCTGACATTTTCTGGCTCTATTACCATCTACCAATTGTATCTATATCTTCTCTGCCCTTGTCTCTATTGTCTTATCCTGCTCCATTTTTATTTTACTCCCTGCAGTTTCTCAGTGTGGAACCCTCTCGTGGAGGGTGTTTTCAAAGCTCACAGGGGCTATACTGCTCCAGTCCCTTCAGATCTTACCACAAACCCCTTGCAATCATTTGCCAGGATTCAGTTTCCAAAGAATACCTAGAGACTATTTTGCACCTGTTCTCAGGCCCATAAGATAACTCATTGCTTCCTTCCATCCCTTATAGATGCTGATATGGTTCAGGTCTTACGGCTTTTGATGGTTTGTTCCCACTCACTTGTCCTTTGGTGTACAAGAGGATACTTTGTCATCTATTTTGTTGTAAATGTTATCTATGCTCTTTTGATTTTGTTCTCTAGTTGTTTTTGTCTGTTTTTATGTAAGGATTTGGGAAGATTCAAAAACTATGTTACTGCTGCTGCCACCAACTTCCCAGAAGCTCAAGAGAATTATCAGGTACCATTTGGAACTCAAAAGACACTTACTTCTGATCCTTTTCACTCTTTTTCCTTCCTGGCTTTAACCTTTTATAACCTGACCAATGGACATCTTTTCATTACATACTTCCAGGTCTGAACTGGATTAAAACGTATTATCCAGGCAATTTATAAGGTCCATCTCTTACAGTCCCCCATTTCTATTTGCAGATATAACTTTCCTGTACTTTCACATGGACCAATGGCATGGTGGTAAAGAACTATAGCTCTTTAGTGAGGCTAGTCAGGACCTGATGCCAACTTTCACTTCTTTGAAGTTAGAAAGGCTATTTTTCTTAAACTCTTTAAGCCTTAGTTCTCTCATTGATATAAAAATGGCATAATAATAATTCCTACCTCAGAAGATTTTAATGAAGCTTAAATTAAATAGGCAGATGAAAGTCTTATTTAAGTGCTTGGTACATGGTAATAAATACTAAATAAAAATTAGCTATTATTATTGTTGGGGATGCTACTGTCAGACTTCTTACACTAAAATCTATTTATCTTCTATTTTAAAATCTGAAAAGTTAATAATTAAGCTAAAGTCACTTACAATACACATTCAGCCCATCAGCATTGTATCAACTATAATCTAAATTCAAGTATATGGTAATGGAAAGCAACATACCATGAAACACAATGCTGCAACTTCTCTTTAATTTTTCTGCTTCAAACCTTTATTTTTAATGTCTCTACTGAATTTAATTTAAACTCATTAAACAAAGGACATTTTCAAATTAAGTATGAAAATCTACTGCTTTGCTGATTTGGCCATTTTTTCGTCTCACCATGAACGAATAGCCTTAGGAATGGGAACATTATTTTGTTACTGTACCTAATACATTTACATGAAAGGGGTTTAAAAAAAAAAAAAAAACTAATAGGATAATAAAATGCTATTTATGATTTCATAGGACCCCAGAGGTGGAATAAACTTTACTGGCGACCTCATCCATCCCTTGAAACCCAGAAGAGTGGTCATTCAACCTGCTTTTTATGTACACAGTACAGGAGGTGCTCTGCCAGGGAACACAGTATTTTCAGAAGCAACCCACCTCACTTTTGAAAATCCCTAAATAGGGACTCCAGTGTTCCCATCTTCCTGCCCTTTCACCATCCTCACCAACCCCACCCACACTAGTATCCTCTCCCTGATGGAGACTCTAAAACTCCTCCCAGGTAAGAACCAGTGCTGTAAATTTAAGAACACAACTGTTCACATTCATTCACAATCTGCCCCTGGAAACTTCCTCCCATTGATCCTTGTTCAGCCCAGAGGATCCTTGTGTAATGTTCTTTCCCATGACAGCTACTCAACATTTTAAAACAACAGTCATGCTCTTGCACCATGTCCTCTCTTTTATAAGCTAAATGCCCCCACATCCTTTACTTTTTCCTCAATATGCATGCACAAAGACATTGAACAATTCAAAGTCCACTCATGAGTTGAGATAAATATTTTATTCAAATCGAAAAGTTGAAAATAAATCATCACAGGGAAACATGCTCAGCCTCACTTGCAATTTAGGTAATGCAAATTAGACAATTTTGAGGTATAATTATATGAAGCAGCAAAAATGAATGGTTACACATTGCTGAGGTGTTAACGAATCAGCTCAAATTTTCTTGAAAACAATCTGATAAGAAATAATAAGAACTGTAAATCTGTTAATTCAGTTTGACTGACTGATTCCATTTTTACAATGATATTCAAATCAAAGGCTTCTAAATAGCAGTAAAAATTTTAAAATCATCTAAATGCCATAAAACAGCAAAACTCTTTGATATACTACAGAATATACAATAGGTTAACACATGAGCAATTTAAAGCAAATATATGACCAATATCAGTACACAGAAAAATAATTTAGCAAATGTTAACAGAACTCATAACTATGTGTATATATAATAACACTATATGTCAGAAGTGAGTCAGGCTGGTTCCCTGCTGTAGCCTCACTCCAGGACATTTGACAGCTGACATTTATATGGCATGTGGTATGTACCAAACACTATTCTAAGAAGTTTATATAGATTACACATTGAATACTCAGAGCAACCATATAACAAAGATACTATTAACATCACTTTACACATGAGGAGCCTGAAGCATAGAGAGGTTTAAGTGACTTGGCCAAGGTCACACAGTTAAGAAGAGTTAAGGCCAGAGTTAGAACTTAGCTTTGAGCTAAGTTTGAGCTCCAGAATCCATGATCTTCACTCCACAATCTACCACCTCAGTAAATGAGGAAGTGAGCAATAAAAGGTGGTTGAATGTATGTTTTAGGGGTGTATCGGTGGGTGGGTGGATGGATGGATGGATGGATGGACGGACGGATGGATGGATGGATGAATTGTCTGGGTTCACTCTCTCTGTAACCTGTGAAAGGAAACTGACATATCAAGCACCTTCTTTTTCTGGCACTGTGCTAGGTGTTGTCATATATTATCTAACTACATCATATAAACAGCCTTTAAGGAAGCATTATTAATGCCCATTTTTGAAGATGAGGAGACTGTGTGTTGCTAATTGGATGATGATTCTGGTAAAAGAGACTCTGAGATTCAAAATGATGCTTGGCATAGTGGGAGCTCAATATCTTCATTATTGAATGAAGGACTTTAAAGAACCTTTTTAATATGTAGAAAAGGAGATAGTAACAATCAGTAGCCAATACCATGTTATTAAAGGCAAACAATACCAAGTTGATCTCATTTTCTTTCTTGATTGGATTCTGAACAGGCAAGTGAAAGAAATACTATGAGAAAAGTGTTCCTTGATTTCACCAAAGCTACTCACTAGGTCATTCAGAATACCCTTGTAGATAAGATGGAGAAATGTAGTTTGCATAATGCATGTGAATTGGAAGCCAAACGTATGAGTTGGAAGCCAGTTAAAGAATGCTCCCACGGAGTTCAGTTTCAATCTAGGGTAGTGAAGGTGGTTTCTGTTGGTGAACTTAAATGAGTTTTCAGATGATGGCAAGTTGGTCAGACTTGTGAATAATAAAAAGCTCTTAGAGACAGCAATCAGGTTGGAATGCAGAGCTAATTTAAAAAAAAAAACCAGAATGAATATAAATATGTATTTAAGTTCAAAAGTAATAAGTACATAAGGAAAAAGGCTTAGTAGCAACCAGGCTTATAAAAAGGGGGGGGGGTATTTTATGGTTAGTACTTAATGCTAATCAACACCCCATATGGCTGCCAAATAACAGTGAAAACTCTGTTACTCAAAACGATTACAGTTGATTCTTGTTATTCAAGGTAGTTGCACTCTATAAACACTGTTAGCAAATACTGAACCATTGCTTTAGGAGAAATACAGGGTTCCTGCTAGCCTCTGGTCACACCATTTTTGTCAACCAATCAATATATAACCTAGTTTTATGTGTGCTTCTGTTTAAAGACACCTTATTTAATATATATTATTGATTCATTAACATTGAACTCAGCCAACAGCACTATAACTCATGCCTGGATGAAGCTTATCTAGCACACAGATTTTCTCCATAAGACACCTCACAGCCTTCTTGCACTTAAAAACACTAGACAGCACCTCAGCACTATGTTTGGGGACCATTTTAAACAATGAAATTACTGACCAAAAAAAAAGCACAAAAATGCAAAAAACATGGCACTAAACAGAACACAAAAACAACACTTCTTTACCCTGACTGCTGAAACAAGGAGGTAGAGCATCACCCTGTTGGACCTCACCTGGGAATGTACACATCGGACGACTAAAAGTTTTCACTGTTCTTCACATTTCCATGAATGGCTGAAAAAGCACTACAGAATTGACTTTGGGGTTACAAATAAGTTCTAGCAAGTAGGCCAATTCACAAATTCGAAATCCACAAATAATGAGGACCTACTGTAACTATCACCCCACTATCCTTCTGCCCAGCCAGACCCCTACCGTGGGTAATACTTACCCAGTGCTTGCTGTAGTCCAAGCACTCTTGCTGAGAGCTTTGCGTATACTATATTCACTCATTTACTTCTCCCAGAAACTGTAAAGGCAGAGATTATTACCATGCACATTTACAGATGCGAAAAAACAATATCCTGAGACACGAGAAGTCACATAACTTGCCTAATGTCTTACAACTAATTAAGACAGGACAGGTAGTGCAAGCCGAGCAGTTTAATTCGGGTTTATGTTAGCCAGTATTTCATTCAGCCCTTCTGTCCTCTGACATCAAGAGGTGCAGAGGCTGCGGGTACCCTACCCCATATTCCCTTGACCAATCTGAGTTCTGCTACAGCTATAGACAGTATGTCAGACTGACATCTTCCCATCTCAAATACCTGCGTCCTTCTTTGTGTGTAGGCTTTCTCCAGCACATCTCCAGGGGCAACCTTCAAACATTGGTGGATAGGAGTTGGTGGATAAATGCCCCAGCATCCTCATTCTCTGGTGAGATAATTCTGAAGTATGTTCCACACAGTTTCTTTGAGGATCCCCAGCATGACTGAGCCCCAGTTGCCCACAGTGGCAACCTGGTGATCAATGCACCCTTGATGCCTCACTTCCCCCCTTGCTCATTTTTATTTTCTGAGATCATCTCCAAAATAAACTACCTTTATCCAAGTCCCTGGTTCATAGTCTGCTTTTGGGGAAACTCCGACTAAAATATCATGCTGTGCTGTTTTTGAATCATTTTTAAATCTTCAACTAACTTTGAGTAATTAAGTAATTACTGAATTAAATTATTTTAAAATTCAAGTAATTTGTCTAAACCCTGTGGGGCAGTTCTACTCTGTCCTATAGGGTGTCTATGAGTCAGAATCGACTCGACAGCAATGGGTTTGTTTGTTTGTTTTATAGGTAGCTGTGGCATTAATTATATACTCTTTGATTGTTTTGTTATGACATGAACTAGAGCTTGACTTAGAAAAAGAAAAGGAACTGGAATGATTCTTCCCCAGGCTACCCCCAAACCCAACAGTAGCCAAGAAAGAAAGTGAAGGAAAAATGACAAAATAATGCGAAAGAAATATGAGACAGGAATTTTTAATTTCACCAATATAACACAAGTAAAATTTATGCCTTTGCCCACCCCTGGACTCCCAGCACCAAATGGTAAAACTGGCTCATTCTCTTACTCACCCCTTACTCAAGTCAGAAACTAGAAGGCATAAAGAATATTTTCTGAGAGGGGCTGAATTCCTATATTTATTTTCATTTTGGATATGCCCAAAGGGACTTATTGGCATTTAGAAAGATAAATTAAAATGGACTGGAAAATCATTTCTTCTCCTTGGTTTGATTAGGCCACCACTTGTTTTACTCACGTTCCTGCATTTGAAAAGTACAGTCATAGTCTTCTGTGTTGTTGTTAGTTGCCCTCAAGTCAGTTCTGACTCATGGCAACCCCATGTGTGCAGAATAGAACTGTTCCATAGAATTTCCAAGGCTGTGACCTTTTGGAAGCAGATTGCCAGGCCTGTCTTCCAAGGCACCTCTGTGTGGGTTTGAACCACCAACCTGTCAACTAGTAGTCAAGCAGAGTGCTTTTAACAGTTGCCATCGAGTCAGCTCTGACTCATCAGGACTCCATTTGTGTCAGAGTAGAACTGTGCTCCGTAGGATTTTCAATGGCTGATTTTTAAGAAGTAGATCACCAGGCCTTTCTTCAAGGTGTCTCTGGGTAGACTGGAACTTACAACACTTTGGTTAGCAGCTGAGTACTTCAACCGTTTGCACCATTCAGGGACTCCAGGAATACGCTTAGGAAGTGGTAAAAACTGCTATTGGTAAGTCAGTAATGCTAGGATTCTGCTACCTTATAAACTAAACAATTTGGATTTATAAACACCTTAGGATTGGGGGAAAAAAAGGCTACTTAAGAAAATATCCTAAATGTGATCTTACTTTTCAGTTAATTTGTTACACTGAAAAACATTTTTAGTAATCAAATGTCACGTGAAACTGCTATTGTTGTATGGATAAAATGATATATTTAGTGAAAAAAAGGTAAGCAACTCTCATAAAATTATTGACATTTCTCAAATATACATGGTTTGCGTGTGCATGTTGCTTTAAGATGCTTCATATGGTTACTGTTAAAATAAGTATGTAAGTTTCATTGAACAATACAGTAAACAACCACAAAAAGCATGCATAAATTGTTAGTGGATTCTGCTACTTATGGCAGAAGTCATTGGGGGACTGGGTTTCATCAAAACATTCTCTCCCACTGAAAAATGAACAGTTCGCAGCACACAAACAAGGCTCGTGGTCCTTTTCCAGCTTATCAAGTTTACCCTTTCCTTCCCATGAGAAGTCAAAGCAAGAAAAGTATAAAAGACACACCTTCTCAATAAATCTATGAGGGAGAAAAACTACAACTGAAAACCAGGAAAATGTATAGAGAGTTATTATAAAAATTTCGCTAATAATACAGAGTAACATAAAAGTTGGAAAACAGTCAAAGATACCTTTGATATTGATATTCATGGCAAGTGAAGGTTAAGAACATGAACTAAATGGCAGGAGGTATTTCCTTAAAAAGCATTAACTTCTTACCTTTATCTTGACTTGTATGTTCTCTGCTGTTTTTGACCCTCAAAGACCTTTGGGCGTAGAATAAAATTATCAGATATGACCAACTAGGTCAGAGCACAAAATTTTTTGTTTCTCTCTCTCTCTCTCTTTTTTTAAAAATATTATGTTGTTTTGCTCTCTGAAAAACAAGTGTATATTGCAATGTTATTTATTAGTTTTACCAATTTACTGACTATTGAGGTGTTCGATTAAGAAAATTTGGTAAGGAGAGAAATAAGGATGTGAAAACAAATATTATCCAGAATTCTCCCACTCAAAGACAATCATGGTTAATATTTTGCTATAGTTCCTTTTGTTCCTTTTCCTTTTTTTTCTCTTTTGATTAACATAGTTAATAAGTTTGCCCTTTTTTTAAATTAAGAACCTGTTAGAACCCATTGCCGTCAAGTAGATCCTAACTCATAGTGACCCTATAGGGCAAAGCAGAATTGCCCCACAGAGTTTCCACGGAGTAGCTGGTGGATTCGAACTGCTGATCTTTTGGTTAGCAACCAAGCTGTTAACCACTGTGCCACTAGGGCTCATTATATGCATTTTCCTTGCTATGAAACATTTTCAGTAACTTAATTTTTAGTGAATGCACAATATTCCCAAGGAAGTACTTAATTATTTCCCTAATGCTGGGTGAATAACTGTAATTGCACACTTATCTTTGTCTTTATCCTAATTCCTCTAAGGAGATTCTCTGGGACTTTCAAGAATGAATGTTTTGAAATAGTTATTGGGTTACTAAGAATAAACACTTTAAAGCACTATATGACTGTTGTCCAACTGCCTTCTTCCAACAGGCTGTGAACTACTAAGTCTTGCTACGCATTAGGTAACATTACTTACTATTTATTTTCATAAATACTTGAAAAATCAAAAAGAGAAAAACATTCCATTTTTTATTTGTTTATGTTAATCACTGGTAAGGTTGAATACTTTTTCATACATTAATTTGACACTATAATTTCAGCTTTTGTAATTATTTCTTCAAGTTAATCTATTCATGATTGCTGTGATTTTTTTCTGATCTATTTTAATATTCTTTTTGTAAATTAACTACCATTATCTATAGTTAAAAATATTTTCCCAGTTTGTTATTTTTCAATTTTATTTATGATGTCACATTAGCATATATTCTACTGTGTAGTGAGGGTTCTCATCTCCAACACTTTTTAAAAATCCATTTAGAATATTTCTTCTTTAAAATAAACTTTAGAATTTGTTAAATTCCAAAAATAACCTTGTTGAAATGGTATTTAGAATTTTGTTAAGCTATTAAGATAATAAAAATTGATATCTTTGCAATATTTAGTCTTCCTAGCCAAGAAAGTTCTATAGTTTTCTTCATGCAAGTCTCAATATCTTGTTTTCATTATTCCTATGTATTTCATATTTGATATAGCTGCTTTTCACCATCCATGGAATCTCTCTTTCATTACATTTTTGCATTATAGAGGAAAATATTGTGTTTTGTACATTAATTTTGTATTTGGTCACATGCTTAACTCTATTAGTTCTAAAGCTTTCTTTTTAAGTATTATTATTATATTTAATATTTGTAGTACTTTTTTTAGCCTAACATATGTAACTGTTTTAGTGAACAACCTATACTTGTTAGTATTCACTAACAGAGACCAGCTTTATTCTTTTTTCCATCTTCCAACCCACTCTTTGGATTTTATCTTTCCCAAATCCTGAAGGAAATCTTGGGTAGATCCCATAGCCTTCCCAACCCACCTTAGGTAATGAATTCATAGTCCTTTTGTTATGCCATTAAAACAATCCAATCTAGTCTGGGAACTACCTAACTCCATTCCAGTCCACTATAATAGTCAAAACTCAGAACCCTTATTCAAATTCAAGTTACTAGGTTTCCTATGACTTTAATATCCTAGATAAGCTCTGCTTAATTGTAGTGGTGTATTCTTTTACACCACTATTATTATAGTCTATCTGGTAGTATTTTAGCATCTATATTCCTAAATGATATCAGATTATATATGTTGATTTCCCAACTGTGTTCCAGGGCACACTGGTGTACCTTGATATGGTAACAGAAGTTGGGACTAGACGGGTAGGAAAGACAGAAGAAATTTTCCCTGGTCACATAAGTTTGGAAATTACTTCATAGAGATTCATAATACATATTAGCATATTAAAACTTGTAAGAAATTCTCTAAAAATATAAATAAGCTTTTTTCTTCAGTTTTTATGTGGGCTAGCCTTATGACTTGTTCTGATCCATAAAATGTAATGAAAGAGACACTGTGCAAGTCTGGAGCACAGGCCTCACGTGGCCTCGTAGCTTCTGCCTTTGCCCTTTGCACAAGTGTTCGGACATCACCATGTAGCCAACAGCCAGTACCAGCCAGACATGTAAGTGAGGCCATCTTAGACTACCAACCCAGCTGGCCTTCCAGCTGAAAGCACCCACATAAGTCCAGCAGAACCACCAGCCAACCCTCAGGATCATGAGAAATAATAAATCATTGTTGTTTCAAGCAGGGACTGGCAAAGTATGGCCCGTGGGCCAAACCTATACCACCACCTGTTTTTGTACAGCCCTCGAGCTAAAAAATGGATTTTACAATTTCAAGTGGTTGAAAGAAATTAAAAGAAGAAGAATATTTCACAGCATGAGAAAATTATAAGAAATTCAAATTTCAGTTTCATAAATAAAGTTTTATTGGAACACAGCCATGCTCACTCACTTACGTATTGCCTATGGTTGCCATCACGCTACAATTACAGAGTTGTTATTAAGACAGAGACCATATGGCCCACAAAACCTAAAATATTTCCTATCTAGCCCTTTAGAGAATAAGTTTGCCAACCTCTATTTAAAATAAATATGTTTTAAAATGGTTTGTTACACATAATAGTTAACTAGCACAGGATTTTTTAATTTTCATCCCATTTAAAAAAAAAAAAAGTTTGCTTACCTCTAGGTGCTATTCAGCAAGGTATTTTATAGTTACGTGTATGTTTATATATTTAAATCTGTTATTAATTCTAGAATATTTCACTATAGATATTTTTCCTTTTCTGAGCTTATTTTGAAAGTTTTCATCATAGCCTTGTCTGTGATCAATGTTTATAAATGTTTCATGACATTATAAAAGAACGATATATTCACTACTTCAGTTTGATTAATTATGCTAAATAAATCCTTGCTTTGTTCTTTTTGATCTATATAAGATAATGGTATGTTAAATTATTTCACAATAATTATGTTTCTCAAAATTTCTCCTTGACTGTCTAATGGTTCTATGTTTGAGAAGGATACCTTCATGTGTTTAGGGATTACTTAGAATCATCAATTTCTCTTATTTTCCAAACACAGCACATATCAATGGCCACCAAAAAGGGCCAATCCCAAAGCCATGAAGATCCAGGCCAGCATTTTGATTTTCCTTTTTTGTTTCCCTTCATTAAATTAAACAGAGTACTGAGACTTAAATAAACTTAGACATTCCAATGTCTGGGTTTTTCTTCTTCCAAAGTTAGCAAATGAGAAAAGAACAACAATTCACAATAGAAGAAAGAAAAATCATTTATAAAGGGAAATATAAATTTATAAATTGAAATATTAAAAACTGTATATATGTATACATATATACATATATATGCCTCTATATATGTTTACATATGTCTGTTTCTATATATATGTATATATATGTGTGTGTGTATTTAAGAATTGCTTGGAATCATATATAATACATATATATATATAGAGAGAGAGAGAGAGAGATCACTTATTTTCTTTTCTTAGCCAGTATTACTCTAAACTCAAAATGTATAGTTAGAGAAAATGGGAAAAAGCAATTATTCTATCTGTGAATGTGGTGGAAAAGGCATTGATAATCAGGAGATTCCAACTGAAGACTCACCAGTGAGCTGTGTGATATTGGGGAAAACATGTTAAACTAGGACTAAGGTAGGTCCAGTCTAGCAATGGAAGCAGTGAACAGCAAATGCTACTATGGATTGCCCAGGTAAGGATGGCTAGGAGCAGCTGGTTACTAGGGAATGTTCCAGGACAGCTGGTGGAAATCAAGACTCAGCAGGGATGTCAGCTGTCAACACTGGAAGAGAAGAGAGGGTTGGCTCTTACTAGGAACATCAGTTGATGCAAGATCAAAGACCCAAGAAAAGCCCATACTAAGAGAAGATAAGAATAAGATCCAAGTAGATGCAGACCAGAACTCAGTCTGAGCCACCAACAGGCAGGAATTGGGCAAGGCAGGAATGAGTCTGAGTTTGAGGACGTAAACCAGAGTCAGAAGACTCCGTCAAACTGCAGATTATCTATCCAATTCAAAGTCAAGATTGAAACAAGTTCAAGAAACCTGAAACATCTGGAGAGCTGTATCTCTACCCTCCCACAAGAAAAACCTTTCGAGTTGGCTTTGTGGAGTCTCCCAGAAGATATGAAGCAATCTCTGGTCCACGATGCTGTGAGATTCTAATTCTCATACTTAGGAAAGGGTTAAATCCCATGATGCCCACACATCTATCCAGCTCCCCAAGTGTTTAGGAGTCTAACATTCTACAAATTCAAAAATATACTTTAAGTTCCAATGCAAAAACAAGGGAATTAAGTGTTTTATCCAGGGAAACAGAGTTTGCTGGGTGCAGCACAGTGAATTACTTAATATGGCCCTTCTAGCCATAGTCTTTGTAACTCCCACCAAATGACTAGGTGAGGACAAAAAAATGAGGTGCTTGTGGCCCATCAATGGGATTGGATAGCTTGCTAATAATGTAAAGAAGGTTCCTGCCACCCTTATAGGAGTGGGACCATGCAAATAAGGTATATGGAATCCTAATGAGGGGATTGGTCAGTTTGGCCATCCTGCTAGGCTTAAAAGAGCAGTAAAGCCCAGAGCAAAAGGGGACCTACTACCACCAAGAAAGAAGAGCTAGGAGTACAGTACGTCCACTGGACCCAGGATCCCCGTGCTGAGACCTCCTAGACCCAGGAGACAGAGAGAGAGCTATAACACCAGAGATGGCGAGAGACAGCAAGAAGCAGCAGCAGAGAAATGGTGGCAGCATAGGCTGCAGAACCAGGAGACAGGCAGGAGATAGCATGGTGGGTGTGTTGAACTTCAGAGTAAGAAAGCTGAGGGCCTTCAAGCTGAGGCTTGCTGGCGGAGTGGGGTGCCTCTGGGCACTTACTGGCGAGCTAAAAGAGCTTTATAGCACTTGCCCAAGCAGGGTACAAGCTGGGCTGAGGGGTCAAGGGGCCAAGAGGATGAGGGGCAAGAGGGAGGCGTGCCTGTGGGCACGGCCAAGAAGAAGTTGTCCTTACCAAAGAACCGTATCCTGAGTTGTTTCTGATCCCAAGTCGTACCCTGTTACTTCCCTAATAAACCCCATAATCATGAACATTGTCTGTGAGTTCTGTGTGGTCAACTGCAACAAATTATCAAACCCATCAGAGAAGTGGAGAGTGCCATGGGAGGGATGGTTGGTGTCAGAATTGATAAAAAGGTTAGGGTGTGGAGGTATGTCTGACCTCCGCCTCATAGGAATCAGGCTTGGGCTGTTGATCTTGATTCTCCTTCCCCTTTGTGAAGTTAGAGGAGGTCAGACATCCATCACCTGCCCTGCCATTTTTACACTGGGCTCCTTCCTGCCACCAGCACCTTGCCCCCAACCTAGCTCTCTGCACACACATATAAATATTCCACCTCTACCACCTAATTCGTTCTACTAAAAGGCAGTGTGGAATGGTTTATAGCCCTCCTTTAAAAAGAAAAAAGAAGAACAGGGGGTGGAAGGGATGACATTCCATTCTATCATGACTCATTTAAAGACATCATTTGATTCTCAGTCACAAAGAAGTCTCTTAACAGGGCGGAAAGAGCCCTGGTCACGAGGAGCTTGTTTGGAGCTGTAGTGGTTCCCTTTGCATTCTGTAAGCCAAAGGGATGCATTCCAGGACTGTGTTTCTTTCTCCTTCCAGGCTGATTTTATAATAACAACACATAGCCACTTAAATCTACCTCCAAATAACCAACATTCAGAAAATGTATCACATAAAATATAGACATTTTACAAGGGACCATCTATTAGCTGATAATGGCAGACCTGCCATGGAATGCATAAGAAAACAAATGTGACCCTCATGAGATGTCAGGTCCATTTATCCAAATCAGCCCTTCTGCAGTGGAAGCCAGATAAACCTACAAAGATAAGACTCAAAGCATGATGGTGTGGCGGGGGCGGGTAGGTTACAATAAACTATGTCGGCTGAGGATATATATAAATCACATGAAATGCAACCTCATAAGATGTTAATAGAAGCCAGAAAAAAAGGTTGGGAGCAAAGACTTTAAAATGTGATCATATGGAAAAGAGAATATTGGAGCAACAAAAAAGTTAAAGAGGGAGAAAACAGTAAGTTTCTCTCTGTATATTAAAAACATGTAGACATGGGGGACTCGATGGTTGCCAGGTTTAGGGAGGGGAGGAATAAATCAGAGTTAAAAAAGACTTCTATAGCCTCCCAGCCCTAGTGTCTCAGCATCTCATTCTGCTCCTCTTCCCCCACCTCAGGCATCCAGGGCTTTCATGAGTTCTCCAATTTCTCTCCATTAAAATCTAGTCTGAGGAAAAAAGCCGAGAAAACTTACTTGCACTGAGGAATCAGAGCTCAGGTTTCAACACTCCTTGTGCTGTTGAAGACTGAAGAAGGGGAAAATTTTTAAGCAAAAAAAAAAAAAATCTATAATTGCAGAATTTCTAAAATCAGCAAACTTTGTGTTAGGAAGATTTATTTTCCATGGAACTGAGGTTCCGTCCAGTCCTTTGTAAATTATATTATTAAGATGCCACTGGGTGGTGCAAATAGTTAACATGCCCCTGCTAACTGAAAAGTTAGAGGTTCAGGTCCACCCAAAAGCACCTCAGAAGAAGGCCTGGTGATCTACTGCTGAAAAATCAGCCATTGAAAACCCGATGGAGCACAGTTCTAGTCTGATACACGTGAGGTTGCCATGAATCAGAGTCAATTCAACAGCAATTGATTGAGGTGGCCACTGATAAAATCCTCCAAGTTCTGTAAGCAAATCACGTCTTTCTTCATTCATGCAAATAAGTGAACTCAATTAAAAGGTGATACATAATATCCACTTATTGTTTAATTTTAAAGAACTTCAAATACTGAAAGACAGGATAGGGAAGAAAGGCAAAGAGAGGGTTAAAGGAAGGTAGGTGAGAGGAATGAAATAGGGATTTAGGAAAGAAGGAAAGGAAAAGAGACAACAGAAATTAAATTAAATTTTTCTACTAAAAATTAAAATTAAGGAAATTATAGATGTTATTTAATAGAAAAGTAAAATCAAACGTTTTCAGAAAGCCCAATCATAAAATGGGCAAAACACTTGAATAGACATTTTACCAAAAAGGACATTCAAATGGCCACCAAACACATGAAAAGGTGCTCAACGTCACTACCCGTCAGAGAGATGTAAATCAAAATCACAATGAGACATCATTTTATTCTCACTAAGATGGCTAAGAAGAAAAAAAAAACTAAACAGAAACTAACAAATGTTGGCGAGGATGTGGGAAAATTGAAACTCTTATCCACTGCTGGTGGGAATGCAAAACGGTGCAGCCATTGTGGAAAATAGTGTGATGGTTCCTCAAAAAATCTAAAATTAGAACTATGACCCAGCAATTCCACTCCTATGTATATATCCAAAATACTTGAAAGCAGAGACTCAAACAGATACTTGTACACCAATGTTCATTGCAGCATTATTCACAATAGCCAAAAGGTACAAACAACCTAAATGTTCATCAATAGGTGAACGGAAAAACAAAACGTGGTACGTGCATAGACAATGGAATACTATTCAGCCAAGTAAGAGAAATGAAGTCGTGATACATGCTACAATATGGATGAAGCTTGAAGACATTATGCTGAGTGAAATAAGTCATTCACAAAAGGATAAATATTGAATGACCTCACTTATATAAAAAGACAAGAACAGGCAAATGTATAGAGACCAAAGTTTATTCGTGGTTACCATGGGTGGGATAGAGAGGGAAAGGGGGATTATTGCTTATGGAGTACTGAGTTTCAGTTTACAGTGATGGAAAAATCACATTAATTAAGGGTAGGTTTGGACAGCTGATTACTGCAGGTTCTGTCAATAAGTTGTACACCTGTAGAAAGTTGAATTGGCAAAAGTTGTGTGATATATCTACAACGACAAAAAAAAAAAAAAGTGTAGCTTCTGAGGCTGCTTATGTACAACCAAAAACCTCACAGGATCTGGTTCCTTGGTTTGGAGATCTAGGGTTCTGGTTTCACAAAACATCCCAGTTAATTGGCCTAATATCGTGTTTAGTGCTTCTGTTCTACCTCCCAGTTCATTGAGTAGTGCCTGGGGTCTTAAAAGCTTACAAGTGGCCATTCAAGGTACAACAATTGGTCTCTATTCACCTGGAGCAATAGAGGAAGGAGAGTCAGGAATACGGTGAGCAAATGGAATGTGTGGCTACTTGTCTCCATGAAAAACTACCTGCTTTACCTACTTTGCCATGAGACCAGAAAAACTGGATAATGCAAGGCTACTATTCCTGAAAATTTTGATCAAAGATTCTATAGAAGAATCCTGATCAAAAAGAGTAAAAATGCAGAACAGAATTTCAAATTCTCCTGGAATCCAGACTTTCTGGAGCCATGGTAGCTAGATGAACCCCTGAAACCATTGCCCTGAGATAAAAATAAATCTTTAAATCTTAAACTTTAAATCAAAAATATCCCCTGAAGTCTTCTTCAAACCAAACAATGTTTAACTCAATTAGTAAAGAATATCTGCCTTGGGTATTGTGGTTTTTTTGTTTTGTTTTTTTAAGATCTATCTATATGGCATCAAATTGAAAAGAGCAACTCGAAAGATTAGATAGGACCCTTAAGGGGTGGTGAGTTTATGTTAATGGGGGAGGAATAACTCGGAAAAGTGGGGTGAGAATGGTTGCACAACTTAAGGAATGTAATCTATGTCACTGAACTGTACATGTAGAAATTGTTGAATGGTATGTATTCTGCTGTGTATATTCTCAACAACAACAACAAAAATAAAACAAATTACTTTAAAAAAAGTTTTCAGGAAGGTCAAAGAAAGCTGTTAAAACTCTGAAAAACTTAACCATAAAAATGACACAGGATAACTCATGGATGGATGGATTTTACCTAAGAGTTCATAGGTCCCGACTAAAGCTTTTAATAGAGGCTATTAACATAGCGTAAGGAGCCCTGGTGGCGCAGTAGTTAAGTGCTTGCCTGCTAACCAAAAAGTTGGCGGTTTGAACCCACCAGCCACTCTGTAGCAGAAAGCTGTGGCAGTCTGCTTCCATAAAGAGGTACAGGCTTGGAAACCCTATAAGGCAGTTCTACTCTGTCTTACAGGGTCACTGTAAGTTGGAATGGATTCGATGGCAATGAGTATTAACAGAGTAGTAACTAAGGAACACATAGAAATGTTTCATTCATTTTTTAAAGTATAGTCACAAATGCAAGGAATAAATAACTTAGAGTGTTCACAAGTTCCAAATTCATTGTCCACACTGAGAAACAAATGTCTCTTGAAAGGGAACAGAATATAGGCTATTAAGGTCCACTATCGGTTTTAAAAGAAAAAAAAAAAAAAGCTGAGCACTATTAACAGCCTTAACTGGAAAACAGTACCAAGTTTAAATGTATTCCTAATCCTTGTAAAATATTTTTAATTTTCAAAAATTGAACAGAAATCATTTATTTACCTGCAACAAAGTTGTAGGCCCACTAAAATGCTGGGGTTTGCTTTCGCTAGAATTAAATCAAATCGTGCAGTAATACTAGTTCTATCATCTCAATCAGGATTTTCCAGTGAATAGGTTATTTGTCTTACAAAATTGCATCATGTGATCTCTGGCATCATTTCTATAACCAAGGCCATTATTTCCCAACTTTCGGAAAGACCTAGAGTTAGAAAAACAGAAGGGAAGAACACGCTCAGCATTTCTCAAGCTGACAAAACTGAAGAAAAAATTCAAGCCTCAAGTTGCAATATGGAAGGATTCTATGGGCAAAATATTGAACAACTCAGGAAACATCAAAAGAAGATGGAAGGAATACATAGAGTCAATGTACCAAAAAAGAATTGGTCAAAGTTCAGCCATTTCAGGAGGAAGCATATGATCAAGAACAGATGGTACTGAAATAAGAAGTCCAAGCTACACTGAAGGTATTGGTGAAAAACAAGGCTCCAGGAATTGATGGAAAACCAATTGAGATGTTTCAACAAGCAGATACAAGGCTGGAAGCGCTCACTTGTCTATGTCAAGAAATTTGGAAAACAGCTACCTGGCTGGCCAACCGACTTGAAGACAGCCATATTTGTTCCCATTCCAAAGAAAGGTGATCCAATTGAATGTGTAAATTATCCAACAATATTATTAATATCACATGCAAGTAAAATTTTGCTGAAGATCATTCAAAAAGAGTTGCAGCAGTACATCCACAGCGAACTGCCAGAAATTCAAGCCAGATTCAGAAGAGGACGTGGATGAGGGACATCACTGCTGACACCAGATGGATCTTGGCTGAAAGCAGAGAATATTAGAAAGATGTTTACCTGTGTTTTATTGACTATGCAAAGGCATTTGACTGTGTGGATCATAACAAATTATGGGTAACATTGCAAAGAATGGGAATTCCAGAACACTTAATCATGATTATGAGGAACCTGTACATAGATCAAGAGGCAGTCGTTCGAACAGAACAAGGGGGTATGGCATGGCTGAAAGTCAGGAAAGGTATGGTGCATTACCATACTTATTCAATCTGTATGCTGAGCAAATAATCCAAGAAGTTAGACTATATGAAGAAGAATGGGGCATCAGGACTGAAGGAAGACTGATTAACAATCTGTGATATGCAAATGATACAACCTTGCTTGCTGAAAGTTAAGAGGACTTGAAGCACTTACTGATGAAGATCAAAGACTACAGCCTTCAGTATGGATTATATCTCAACATAAAACAAAAATCCTCACAACCGAACCAATAAGTAACATCACGATAAACAGGGAAAATACTGAAGTTGTCAAAGCTTTCGTTTTTCTTGAATCCACAATCAACGCTCATGGAAGCAGCAGTTAAGAAATCAAAGGATGTATTGCATTGGGAAAATCTGCTGCAAAAGACTTCTTTCAAGTGTTATAAAGCAAAGATGTCACTTTGAGGACTAAGGTGCACCTGACCCAGTCCATGGTATTTTCAATCACTTCATATGCATTCAAAAACTGGACAATGAATAAGGAAGACTGATGAAGAATTGATACATTTGAATTATGGTGTTGGTGAAGAATATTAAATATACCATGGACTGCCAGAAGAACAAACACATCTGTCGTGGAAGAAGTACAAACAGAATTCTCCTTAGAAGGATGGTGAGACTACGTCTTACTTTGGACATGTTGTCAGAAGGGATCAGTCCCTGGAGAAGGACATTATGCTGGTAAAGTTGAGGGTTAGCGAAAAACTAGAACCTCAACAACATGGATTGATACAGTGGGTCCAACAACGGGCTCAAACATAGCAACGATTGTGGGGATGGCACAGGACCAGGCAGCATTTTGTTCTGTTGTACACAGGGTAGCTGTTAAGTCAGAGCTGACTCCACAGCACAAAACAACAATTAGGATTTCTTGCTGACAGTTAAATAGAACTGCATTAAATAAAAAATTGTGGAAGTTAATTCATATAGTAGTTCCAGTTTGGCAGAGAAAAACCTCTCAAAAACATGTTGTTTTTGTTAGGGGCCATCGAGTCAGTTTTGACTTATAGCAGCCCTATGTACAACAGAAAAAAACACTGCCTATCCTTGCAATTGTTGTTATGCTTGAGGCCATTGTTGCAGCCACTGTGTCAAAAACATGGAGTTCATGAATTAAAAAAAATAATGACATAGATCTTTGGTGGTAAAAATTTGAGAACTATAATTTTGACTCTCGAAGATGGAGATTCTCTTAAAATATACTGCACGTCGTTGCATGCTAAGCATTGTACTAGCTGTTTCAATGCCTGCTCTATTTTTTAACTCTCATTGTAATGGAGATATTGTTATGCTCATTTTATATGAGAGCCAGTAGCTCAGAGCAATCAGGTGACTTGCTTAAGAGAACAGAGCTCATTAAATTCAGGTCTTCTGACATTCTGTGATTATAGCATGGGCCTCCTTAGTTTAGACAAAGTCCTCATTTTCAGCTCTCACCACTTTCCTCCCCCCCCCCCTTTTTTTTTGGTTTTCTTTTGTAGGAACTGACATGGGGCTCTCCCCTCTTTTCCTGCAGACCAGGTCCGTCAAACTTCAATAACTTTGGATAACACTGGTTCATGCATTCACTAATTGAAAGAACATTTATTGAGTGCCAGAAACCCAAATAGGCACTAGAAGTAAAAATCAAAAAAATATAGTCTGGATTTCATCAAAATTAAAAACTTATAGTGCATCAAAGAACACTGTTAAGAAAGTGACAAGACAACCTACAGAATGGGAAAAAATAATTTGCAGATCATATATCTGATAAGGGTCTAGTATCCAGAATACATAAAGAATTCCTACAACTCAACAACTAAAAGATAAACAACCCAATTTAAAAAAATGAGTGAAGGACTTAAATAGACATTTCTCCAAAGAAGATATACAAATGGCCAACAAGCATGTGAAAAGTGTTCAACATCATTAGTCATTAGGGAAATACAAATCAAAGCCACAATGATATACGATTTCACAGCCATTAGGATGGCCATTATCAAAAAAATGGAAAATAACAAGTGTTGGTGAGGATGTGGAGAAATTGGAACCCTCATGCATTGCTGGTCAGAGTGTAAAATGGTAAAGCTGCTGTGGAAAATAGTTTGGGGATTCTTCAAAAAGTTAAACATACAATGACCATATGACCCAGCAATTACACTCCTAGGTACATACTCAAAAGAACTAAAAGCAGGGACTCAAACAAATACTTGAGGCAGAAGCACAGGAGGGTGTACTTATAATAGACAAGTGAGGCAGGAAAAGTTCCCAAAGCTTATGCTCATTGTAAGGAACTAGTAGCGGCCAGCAAGATGAAGAAGCGTCATCATTTTAGTGAAAAGCAATGGGCATGTGGGGATACACCAAGGATTAATGAAATATTTAGAATAGGCAAGTGTATACAAACCTACCACCTGTCTGTCAGTTCGTCATACTGTGGTGGCTTAAGTTTTGCTATGATGATGGAAGCTATGCCACCAATATGTCAAATACCAGCAGGGTCACCCATGGTGAACAGGTTTCAGTGGAGCTTCCAGACTAAGACAGACTAGGAAGAAAAGACTGGCTATCTATGTCAACAACTTGCCAAGGAAAACCCTACGTATCACAATAGAATATTGTCCACTATAGTACTGGAAGATGAGACCCATAGGTGGCAGGCACTCAAAATACACAGTGGACTCGAGCATACCAATGATCGTGAAGACAGAGCAGGACCAGGCAACATTTCCTTCTGTTGTACATGGGGTTGATATGAGTCAGAGCCAAGTTGACAGCAACTAACATTCAACGCTAAGGTAATTAGTGGTTACCAGGGGTGGGCAGGAGGGAGGGGGAAAGGGGACTCATTGCTTGAAGATAATGAGCTTATGTAAAAGGTGATGGCAAAATTTGGAAACAATGTTGATGGTTGTACAACAAGATGAACACAATCTCACTGAATTGTGCATGTGAAGAATGTTGAAATGGTAAATGTTTTGTTACATATATATTTACCACAATTTAAAAAAATAGACCATGACACATTATAAGGAGTAGCAAATGGTTGTATGAGTGGCTGCAGCAAAGCTGACAAGGTGGAAGATACAATTATATGTGTTAAGGCAGACAGTTTAGATTTATACTTAAAGCTGTGGAGTGTCCCTGAAAAACCTAGGCAGAGAAATGGAATAATCAAATTTTCTTGATGGTACCAACTTGTTATTTTTTTTAATTAGCATTAAATTTAGGCACCCTTGAATTTACAGTCCTCCTACAACAGCCAAGAAACATTCCAAGTTCTACTTTCTAATATTCCACACAAGCCTAGTAAAAATAATGAAGTTTTAGAAATGATCAGATTATATTAAGGTCTTAAATAAACCCTTTATTCAATTCAACAAATATTTGTTTAGCACCTCTATTTAGAAGACCCTGTACCAGAGCAT
Source organism: Trichechus manatus latirostris (assembly GCF_000243295.1). Taxonomy (NCBI): domain Eukaryota; kingdom Metazoa; phylum Chordata; class Mammalia; order Sirenia; family Trichechidae; genus Trichechus; species Trichechus manatus. The sequence continues at coordinate 2,361,841 of NW_004444050.1, read as the reverse complement.
TTAATTTCACAATACTTTAATATAGTAAACACTGAAAATAGGATCATGCAAAACCAGAAATAATTATTTACTAAAGGAATTGCCACGGTACTTTAAAAAGTGAACTTATCTAATGCAGTCAGTTTTACTTATGAAGAAAGACTTGGTGTAACCAACTTTTTAGGAATGCTTTTACTAGGACCATATCTACATATTGCTTTACATTTCTCAAAAAGCAATTTAGAAGTTGTCATCAGCTTCTTTCCAAACTACTTTTTCCCCTTCTCCGATGATTTTTTTTTCTTATTATAAAATTATACTCAATTCAATATCTCTTTCTTTGGCCTCTCTTTTTTCTTCACTCACCTAGTAATTCTATCTACTTGTTCAAGATTCGTGTCTCCAGGAAGTCTCCTTTGATTAGCGCAGTTTGAGGTCAGTCCCTTTCTCTGGGATCCCCTAACACCCTATGCACACAATTATCCTGTCACCTCGTGCACACTATTTAAAACATTGGTTACTTGTTTGCTTTCCAACTTAGACCATGAGCTCCTCCAGAAAACAGACCTCTTCTTTCATCTCTGCATCTGCAGGACCAGTGAACTCAGTCGGTGCCCAAAAAATGGGGGTGACAAGAGCACAGGGGGAGGAATAAAATGCATTTTATTTCAATTTTCTCCATCATTTCTGTTTTCCTTCATCCTCATTTCATTTCTTTCTATTATTTCTCCCCAGCCACCCATATATCATCATTATCCTTCTCTTCTTGGTTTCAACACACATCACGACTGTCGACCTCTCTCTTGAGGTCCTAACTGTTGCAAAAATGCTGAACCAGTGTGTGAGAAGCACAGGTTTGAGAGCGTGCTGCTCCTTCCCACTGCAAAGAGCAGGTATGTTGTAACAGACCAGGGATTAGCCCTTTTATATCTCCCATTTTGTGTTAGCAGGGGACTTTCAACATGCTTCAATTTTGCCGAGCTCTCAGTCTTAGCAGCTGGGTAAACAGACTTTCTGCAACACCCTGGATAAAATCGCAAGCTCAAGGGGAAAGTCTTCCACCTTTAAATTTTAAAAAAAGACAGAGAAGGAAAGAAAGAAAAAAAAGGGCTTGTTCTTGGTCACAGTTGGGGCATAGTTACACCTGAGAGCACTTCAGGGGACTAGTGTGTGTGCTGGCTGTGGAAAATTCAGCTGATGATAAAAACATGTAGCTGCCTTCCTGACTGAGGCTGACTGCTCTCAGAGACAGGCATCAAACTATATTGAGCAAGAATAACAGAGAAGTAATGTAAGTGACTGACATTTCTAGTAAAAAAAACCTGTTGCTGTTGAGTCAATTCCAACTCATAGTGACCCTTTAGGACGGAGTAGAATTGCCTCATAGGGTTTCCAAGGAGCAGCCGGTGGATTTGAACTGCTGACTTTTTGGTTAGCAGCCGAGCTCTTAACCACTACACCACCAGGGCTCCAATACTCCTGGTAGGCACCTTCAAAATGGTCTACAGATTTCACAGAAGAATGCAAAGGAAATCACTTGACCCTAAAAAATTTAAATGAGTGCTTATCATGGACAAGGAAGTACTCAAAAAGTCCTCAAGAAAAAATACTTTGCAAGGGAGATTTTGAAACACAGAGGATGTCCATGTGTAGATTTAGGAGACTAGACTTTGTAAAAAGGCATAAATGCTTTTGGATATCAAATTGGGTATAAGGGGTGAGGGTTTTTCAAATTAATTCAGTGAGTTGATCATTCCTAAATTAAAAATGCAGAGTTTTTTTCTTTTAATTGTCTGGAGTGAAAATTCACTCTCACAAATCCCTCTACAGCTTTTACATATATTGAAGACTTTCTAAAATAAAAATATAGGTTGAGGAAAGTGACTATGAGCATTAAAGGACAGTACGTATAATGTAATGTTTAATAGCAAACAACAGTCATAAACATGGTATACTCACATCGTAATGTAGTTATTGTTACTAAAAAATAACCTTTAATATAGAAATGATTGGCAAATCGCAATAAAAAATGTAGCAGGTATATCAACATGCTCAAAAAGAGACAATAAATTAATAACAGGCACAGCCTGCAGCAGCAAAAAAAAGTTTTCATGAACAATATGAAAAACTAACTTCTTAAACTCATCAAAACAAATGTTTTTAATGGGAGGATTCTTTAAAAACATATTTTCTAGAAAGTCTGCTAAGGTGAACTTAACAAAAGTTCCAGGAGGGAAGTTTTTTTTAATACTGTATACCTAATGCTCAGAACAGTGACTGGCACATGGTAATTGTTCAACAAATATTTGTTGGATAAGTAAGTGAGAGAAGAACGAACGAATGAACGAATGAATGAATGAACAGGAAGCATATACCATTTAAACTCTTGAGTCATTCTAGTTCCTTCACGTGAGAAAGGAGGTCTTGCTGACTCCAAGTTGCTAGAACAACTGTGAACTCTCTAACAAGTAAAGAATTCCCTACAAGACATCTCTTAAGGTTAGATAGAAAATAGAAGTTACTGATAAGCAAATCTATTTTATGACTCAAAAAAAAAAAGAAAACCAAACTCTTTATTTCACAAGTTTAAGAAACTACTTCATCATAGAGGTTGTCATGACTTTTAGAACATGACCTGCTTGCCTGCTCCTCTCACTGTCTCTGAAGCCAGCTACAATCACTCCCCCCTCTTGCTCACTGGGCTCCAGCCACTCCATCCTCTTTGCTACTCCTTAAACTCTCCAACCATGCACCCTCTGCCTAGAATGCTTCTCCCCAGATTTTTGCCTGCCTGTCTTTCTCATTTCCTTGCAGGCCTCTGCTGAAATGTCACTTTATCAGAGAGACCCTCCCTGACCATCCTAAATGAAATAGCCACCCTCACACCCAACTCTTGGCACTACCATTTCCCTGCCCTGCATTATTTTTCAGGGGTTTTCTTTGTTTCATTCACTTCTCTATCCCCAGCACTTGCAATAGTGCCTACTACATAGTAAGTGCTCAATACATATTTATTGAATAAATAAACAAACAAGGAGACAATAACATTTCATGTGACACTTCAGGGAGGCAATATGACATACTGAAAAATGTATGGCCTTTTGAATCCCATTTCTAATTACTCAGTATGTGTCTGACCTTGAGATTAACCTCCCTAAGCTTCAGATTTTAATTTGTAAAATGAGAATAATAATATTTATCTGGCACGTATTTAGCATCTAATAAATGCTAGTTCCGCTCCTGCCTTTCTCCCTGCCTCCTTTTTTGGTCAGGGGCTAAATGTGGCTGTGTTGTTAGAAAACAAACTTAAGTTGATTCACAAGTTCTGAGTTAGCTGTGAAATGTAAGGAATGATGTGTTGAGCAAGACGAGAAGTTCAGCAGACCCCTTAGCGATGCCATTTCCAACAATTACTGTTCACCACGTTTGTGTCTGATAACTGATAGGCCAGCTACTAAGGCACAAAAAGGACACTTTCTTTCCTGAAGGTGCTGTCATCTGATGGGAAACTGGATAGATGTACTCGAGGATGGTTTCATGTAGATACAGAGCTGTCTTGAAGCATGGCTATGTTTCAGAATAATGGTTAGTCTGGGAAGCTTTCCAGAGAGGTAACAAAAATACCAAAAGGGAGTATGGCTGGAGCAAGGGCTTTATACTGAAGCGTACTAGGGGAAACAGTAGAGAGGAAAGGTGAAGTCAGATTGTGGAAGGACATGGATGTCCAGTTGAAGAGACTAGATTTAATCCTGTAGTTAATAGGAAGGCACTCAAGTTTTTGTGTTAACGAAACATAAATCATATAATGAAAATGATAATGTTAAACATTCATAGAGGTTTCTAAAAGCCAAGTACTAAACAGTACTAACGAATCCAGTGACATTTGTGCAGAGAAACAAATGACAAGACTATAAATGAGAGTGAATCAATATCCTAATCTTCCCTGGTCATCACTGTTTGATCCACCATGGAGAAGAGGACACCTGAGCTGTAAGAGACTGAAGAGTTGCAAACCACAAGAGAGCACCAAAGAATGTCAACACTAACACAACAGAGTATGAAATCTGGCCTCCAAGCAACCAAGGGCTCCATCTGCAGTGTAGGGTTTAACAGCAGTACCTAAGATGATGTGACCTTCCTATCAAATTCCCTTTCTTGAGCCTACCCCTAGTTTCTTCTTCATGGTATGATTCCTTATTCCTTCTTAAGTCTGAATAAAAACATAACAACTTCATGGGTTCCAAAATGCTGAAACTCCTACTTCTGTGTACAGAAGAGTAGAAAGAAAAAGGTGACAGATTGTTTAATTTACCCTAAAGAGGAAAAATGGAAATCAACCTGTTACAGATGTTGCTAAAAGTCTTTCTACAGCAGAAATCTTTAATCGAATTTAGCAAGGAATAAAACCTTTAGGACCTAGGAAACCAGCGAGTTAACTTTGTGGTTCCCGAAGTTATAAAAGTATTGGCAGCTATATAACAAGATGACACTTGTATCTGCCTAGGTCTTGTATTTTTCTTGGGATCTACTCTTCTCACAGCATGGATATGATTTATTTAGACTCTCAAAGAGCTTTTGATAAAGTTTCTCACAAGAGGCTATTATTGAAAGTTGGTAACCATGGTGTGAAAGGAAAAAATCATATCAATGAATTAAATGATTTATTAAAAACTACTTGAGAGACCGAGAGGCAAAAAGCAGAAATAAATGGCTGATTCTCATGTGGAGAAAGGTTAATGATTGAGGGCTCTGGGGCTCTGCGGTAGAATCAGAGTTATATTTAACTAATGACCAGAAAAAAGGAGCCCAATTTTCTTTCCCCTCCATTCTCTGCATATCAGTCCCACACACAGAGTACCTATTGATTGGAAGGGCATTTGGCACATGGAGAAGATACGGGCAGCGTAGAGAAGAAGTGCTTAAAAATTTAGAAAAGAGCAATTAGGTAAGTGAATGTTGACCCAGAAATTCATATAGAGATCCCCAAATATAAAGAGGACAGAAATAAAAACTATATTAGCAGAATTTTATTTTCTAAGAACTTCAAAATATACTATATAAAAACACATGGGGCTTTTCAAAATGAAAAGATGTGCTATTAACACAAAAACATCTAATTTATTGGCAGAATGAGAGTGGATTTTTATTACTAAAGAAAGCATTTTGATTCGTGAAAACCACAAAGCCTATTTCTATAGATTGAGGAGAAATATGGAAGAAAACAAAAGTGTAACTTATAGAAAAGAGTAAGAATTTTTACTTTTTCTGAGGCAAACCAGAAAAATAGGTACAGGTTTTAACAAAAGCATAACCTGACATGAATATGGAAATCAAATACTTTAATATTTGTCCTTTATGACCCATAACTCATTCTGGCATTTTCAGTGACTTTGAGTTATCATAATAACAAACACTCACAGGAGGAACTCAAAAAAGACAATAAACTCTTGACTTAACCTCCCTTTGCCTCATCTTTAACTGTAAAATGAGGGTAGTAGTACTTACCACACAGGACTGTTGTAAGGGTTAAATGAGGTAATGTGTGTAGAACATTTAACAAAGCAAAAGTACACTAATAATAATAGTATTAGTATTATCACTTAAGATATACTAAACACAAACAATTACATGCCAGGAAGAAGCAACCTAGTTCAGGTGATTGTGGTTTTCTTAGTTTTATCACAGTTATGATTCAGTATTGAATACCAAACCAAACCAAACCCATTGCCATCAAGTCAATCCGACTCACAGCTACCCTATAGGACAGAGTAGAATTGCCCCATAGGGTTTCCAAGGAGCAGCCAGTGGATTCGAACTGCCTACCTTTTTGTCGGAACATATAAAATGCCTTTGAACAAAATATATATATAGCTTTAAAATATCTTCCCACTAACCAATTTTGTAAAATAGAAAAGAATTATAAGTTGATCTAAATAAGCCAAAGATATCAAAACACTAGATAAATGCTTATTGCACATTAATTTATAAATGTATAAACATCAGATCCAAGCTTACCGTGCAGATAGTATTTTAATGAGCTCTTTTCTATTCTGAACCCGAAGGTGGTTAGTTTTATACTTGGAGTCATCAATCAATTCAGGCAAATTCAGGATCTAAAAGGGAAAAATAATTTTAAAGTATAATTCACGAATTTTTCATGTTATTTGCTTATTGGTGCTAGTGTTCAGGGCCTAAAGCGTATTCCCACAACTATTCCTTGGTAGTCTTTACACCTGTCAACAAAGGCATAAAGAAGGAAAGATCATACAGTTAGGATGGATCATGCCGGGGACTGGTTTTGTCACTTACAGGAGGTTTTAACTAGGTTTAAGCAAATATGTAAGCACAGAAGGGTTATCAGAACCCATTAAGTCTTGTGCCTATATATGACCATATAGGAAAAGTTATCTGACCTCATAATAAGTCTTGTCTAGAGGAAGTAGTCCCTTGGTGGAGGAAATGGTTAATGTACTTGGCTGCTAACCAAAAGACTGTAGGTTTGAATCCACCCAGAGGCACCACACAAGAAAGTCCCGATGATCTACTTCGAAAAAATCAGCCACTGAAAACCCTATGTAGTACAGTTCTACTCTAACACACATAGGGTCACCATGAATCACAGCCTATGACAACTGGTTTGGTTTTGATTTTAGAGGAAGTAAGGAGAGAGGTACAAAATAGGGTCAAACTGAACTACTTCAGAAAACCAATATCATAAGTGCATGTGTATGCACTTAAATGAAGCTCAAAATATATCTTATAGGTACATTCATTTATATGTTCCACATGTAAATAAAATAGTATTATTTGTCCCAGTAGCCCTATCCAGGATGTTTGGACAAGGTGCTAAAATAAAGTGAAAGCATATACATTTACCCCAAATGCTCACCATTAAAACAATGTCAAATTAAAAGATATTCCTCGTATAGAAGTGTCATGATTTTTCTTTAATATGTCTCCCTGAAGGAGTAACGAAGAGAAATGCTTTCATATATTTCCTCTTTTGCTCCTCCTCAATAAAGGGAAAAATCTATCTTGCAATTCCCTTCAGAGATCGTGCAGTTTTCACAAGACCATAATGAAAGTACCAAGTGGATTTGGAATGGAAATGGAGTTTTAAAAAGAATGTGTGGAGGCAGCGTTTGGCAGTTGTGTTGGAAAGTCAGAATGCGCATTTATGGGATAGGGGCAGGCAATGTGGCCTACAGAAAGCTTCCCCACCTCTATTAACATATTTGCTTTAAATATAAACATTTAATGTTTCCATTTGTTTCCCACAGTTTAAATAAAATCAAGCCATTTATCATCTTATAAAGGAGACAGAAGTGAAGAAGGTTCCCTGGAGGAAAGAGAACATCTCGATGGTGGGATTTCTCCTCCACATATTTCACTTAGGTATTCATATCCTTTGGGAATAATAAAGGCAGCATTACTCTCCCGGATGTTAAAAAGTGATGTCACATACAGTGCCATTTCTAAAACAAACTCTCCATCAACAACCTGATTCCAGAATTGATCTCAAGGCTTATCCAGTAATCAGAAACCCTGCCTCCCTAAGAGTGAATAAGTCATCTCAAGAAAAAGCAAGTGTCTTCACTAAATCACAGATTAAGATTATAAATCTGGCCTCACCCTGAATATATTATGAGCTACATAAAGAACTATTGAGTGATTGCACTCCAGGGTAACTGGGAATCTCTCATGTACCCTTCTCTGTATTTGACTTATTGGACCTCTTTTCTTCCTGAAAGTTGGTGTGAAGCACTGGGTCAAAGTAGTTGTCCTGTCTTCAGCTATGCCAGCATCCAAACTGTTTCTAGAGAGACTCCTTCAAGTGCTGTGATCATAAGATTTTTTTAGACGATTGAAAAGAGTGCTTCCTAGGATAAAATATAATAATATATGTGAATGCACTTGACACATTATGCGCTAAACAAATGTAAAGTTGTCCAACTAGGTACTGTTGTTAGGTGCCGTCAGGTTGGTCCCAACTCATAGCAACCCTCTAGGACAGAGCAGAACTGCCCCATAGGGTTTCCAAGAAGCTGCTAGTGGGTTTGAACTGCCGACCTTTTGGTTAATAGCCAAGCTCGTTACCACTACACCATCATGGCTCCCTAGGTACTATTTCCTCCAAAATAAATAATAAAGCATAGGCTTGTTTAAAAAAAGGAGGGAAGGTGGGAGGGAGTGACAGAGAAAGGGAAAGAAGAAGGGAAGACAGAAGGACTCTGTGAAAAATGAAGAGACGCGATAACAGAAACTGCAAAGTGTTTTAATACTCCTATCTTCCAATGGCTCCCCATCTCCCTTAGAGCAAAAGCCAGACTCCTTATGATGATCCAAACGTTCTACACAATATGGCCCCCTTACCGTAACTAAGCAACAACAACCAACTACTGTGGCAACATTTTCTGCATCCCCTATGTTCATTCTGCTGCAGCCACACAGGCTTCTTGCTGTTCCATGAACATGTCTATCACACTTCTCCCTCTGACTTTTGCACTGGCTATTTCCTCTGTCTGAAACATCTTCCACCAGACATCCAGTTGGCTAACTCCTTATCTCCTGCATTGAGTTGGCTCAAATTTACCTTTTAAAAGGACTACCCTGACCACCCCCATAATAGCTCACTCTACTCCCCGCAACCCATTACTCCCTTGTTCCTCCTTCCCCTGCTCTATTTCTCCCATTACCCTCCGAGGAGTCCCTGGGTGGTTCAAATACTTAACATGTTCGACTGCTAAACGAAAGGTTGGAAGTTTGAGTCCATTCACAAGTGCCTTGGAAGAAAGGTCTAACAATCTAATTCAGAAAAAAAATCAGCCATTGAAAACCCTACGGAGCGCAGTTCTACTATGACACACACGGGGTTACCATGACTTGAAGTTGACTC
>NW_004444050.1:2347663-2350952 GCF_000243295.1 Trichechus manatus latirostris | reverse complement strand
AGAATGAAGAAAACAAGATACAAGGAAAAGATTAGTCCAAAGGACTAATAGATCACAACTACCATGGCCTCCACCAGACTGAGTCCAGTACAACGACATAGTGCCCGGCTACCACCAACTGTTCTGACTGGGATCACAACAGAGGGTCTCGAACAGAGCTGGAGAAAAATGTAGAACAAAGTTCTAATGCACAAAAAAAAAGACCAGACTTACTGGCCTGACAGAGACTGGAGAAACTCCAAAAGTATGGCCCCCGGATACCCTTTTAGCTCAGTACTGAAGTCACTCCCAAGGTTCACCATTCAGCCAAAGATTAGACAGCTGCATAAAACAAAATGAGACTAATGGGGCACAATAGTACAGGGACAAGGACTAGAAGGCAAGAGGGGACAGGAAAGCTCATAATAGGGAACCCAAGGTTGAGAAGGGATAGTGTTGACACATCATGGGGCTGTTAACCATTGTCATGAGGCAATATGTGTACTGTTCAACGAGAAACTACTTGTTCTGTAAACCTTCAGCTAAAGTACAATAAAATAAAATAAACTATTTTAAAGCAAACAATTCAGTGGCATTTAGTATATTCTCAATATTGTAAAACCACCACCTCTATCTAGTTCCAAAACATTTCCGTTGCTCCAAAGCAAAGTCGTTTACCCATCAAGCAACTTCTCCACATTCCCCCTTGCCTGCCCCCAGCTCTTGGCAACCACCAATGTGCTTTCTATCTCTATGGATTTACGTATTCTGCATATTTCATATAAATAAAATCATACATTGCATGACCTTTTGTGTCTGGCTTCTTTCACTTAGCATAATTTTTTTTTTAATTTTATTGTGTATTAGGTGAAAGATTACAGCACAAATTAGTTTTTCATTCAAAAAATTTATACATAAATTGTTTTGTGACATTAGTGCAATCCATGCAATGTGTCAGCACTCTCTCCCTTTCCCATTCCACCCTGAGTTCTCCATGTCCATTCATCCAGTTTTCCTGTCCCTTCCTGCCTTCTCCTCTTTGCTTTTGGACAGGTGTTGTCCATTTGGATGCGTATACTTGATTGAACTAAGAAGCACATTCCTCACATGTGTTATTGTTTGTTTTCTAGGGCTGTCTAATCTTTGGCGCTTGGTAAAGTACAGAGTCAGCAAAAAAGAGGAAGACCAGACTTCTGGGCAACATGGTGCTATAGTCAGAAGCACCAGGCTGTCCCTTCATAGCAAAGATCTGAAAAACTAAGTAAAACAGAGTCACACATCAGTCCTGAAACACTAAGCATCAAATGAAGAGATAAAGAACTCAGCCGAGCACCAAACAGAATAAGAAACTGACCAAGAACAGAGAGTGAGGAGAGATACTTGCAGAGGTCCCCTATCAGCTACTGCAGCATGGATCCACCATCTTGGACTCCTATCAGAGATCAGCAAACAGGGGGTATGAGAAAGCAGCTTCACGGAGCTTCCAGCAGGAGACAGAACAACTGGTAACCAACAATATATACTTTCCACCCCTGACACTTCACCCCAACTCGGCCTCCTCTTCTTGCTGAGACCACAGTCTCTAGGCCAGGAAGCATGGCTTCACCCCAGTGTCGCTTAGATTCCCCCCGCCTGTACTGGCTGGTTCCCTGAATGCCATTTGTTGGCTGCTGGTGTTGCTTTTTTCTACTTCATTAGATTTCTTCCTTACCTCTCACCAGTTCCCCCTCCTTTCTCTCAAATATCTGGCTCTGTGGCCACCTTTGATTCTTCTTGGGGGGTTGCAAGGTACCACTTGACTGTAGAACTGCTTCCTGGCCTGTGCCGCTGCACTGGTGGGACCCCCGGGGCTTTGTCTGTTTGTTCTGATTTGTTCTGTTCTGATTTATTTGTTCGATTGCTTTCTTTTTCTTTCCTTGGCTTGGGAGCCTCTTCTGGCTGGGCAGTGCTGCATGGCTTGGGAGATACTCCCTTACTCTGCGCAGATGCAGAGTGACATCCCTAGGGGTATTTCTTTTTTCTTGCTTTTGGTTTTTTTTGTTGTTGTTGTTCTTTTTGTTTCTTTGTTTTGTTTTCTTCTCTCTCTTTTTCCCTTTTCATTTCCAGTTTCTTGGTTTATTCCTTTTTTTCTTTTACCCTTTTTCTTTTATTTTTTCATTTTTGTTTTTCTCCATTTCTCAGTCTCTCATCTCTCCACTCCAATAGCAAGCTCCCTTAGCACCCTTTTTTGTTTGTGTGTATGTTTTTGGCTCCTGTTTCTCTCTCTTCTCTCTCCTCTTTCCCATGCCCATCTTAGCTCCACACATCACAATCTCCCCCCTCCTTCCTGCCTACCTACACTGTGCGCTGAACATCACACCACTAAGCAACACAGGCAGGGCCTACTGGAACCTGCCTTGCATTAATTCCCAGTCTGCACTCTCAGCCCTGGTATGTGCCACAAACAACCAATCCCAGCAACTCCCCTTCAGCTGGATCTGCCCTGCTGTACCATACTTGAGTGACTGACCCTGCCCCCTGGAGAAGGAGGCGAAAATTATCAAGCCCACAGATAAACAACAAAGAACTCACAGCCCACCTGTTCAGACATAACCAAATAAAACAAAAAAGTAGGACAATACAAACAAATTACAATCAATAAATGAGGAAAATAACAAATGAATGTGCCAAAGACAGCAGACAATATCAAAACATATACAGAAACAGGATAGGATGGTTCCAGTAGGCGTCCAAAATAAAAAACCAGATGATTTTCCAGTAGAAGAAAAGGCACTAGAACTACCTGATAGGGAATTCAAATCTCTAATATTCAGAATTATCCAAGAGTTAAAGCAAAAACCAGACAAAAAGGAGGAAAAAATAAACAAATTCATGGGAAACGCAGACAATTTCACGGAAAATAAAGACAAAAAAAATGGAACAATTCAAGAAAATAATACAGGAACAAAATGCTAAAATAAATTCACAATTAGAAATCATACAAAACAACGATCAGAAATCCAAAAGATAAACAACAAGATTTCAGAAATGGACAGTGTCATAAAAGGGCTGAGGAACAGGTTTGAAATGATGGAAAACAGGATCAGTGAAATTGAAGACAAACATTTGGCTTCAAGTCTGTTTGAGAAAAAATCAGAAAAAAGAACGGAGTAAAATGAAGAGACCCTGAGAATTATGTGGGATACAATCAAAAGCAAAAATCTGTGAGTGATCCGAGGTCCAGAACAGGGGGAGAAAACAGAAAACAGAGAGGATCATTGAAGAATTGCTGACAGAAAACTTCTGCAATATCATGAAAGATTAAAAGCTG
>NW_004444050.1:2344226-2345376 GCF_000243295.1 Trichechus manatus latirostris | reverse complement strand
TCGATTTTGTTGATCTTTTCAAAGAACCAATTTTTGGTCTTGTTGATTCTTTCTATTTTTTTTCTGTTCTCTGTTTCATTTCTTTCTGCTTTAATCTTTGTTATTTCCTTTCTTCTAGTGTCTGTGTGCTTCTTTTCTCTTTCTGTTTGTTTGAGTTGTAGGGCTAATGTTTTGATTTTGGCCCATTTTTCTTTTTTGATGTGTGTTTATTGCTATATAGTGACCTCTGAGCACTGCCTTTGCTGTGTCCCAAAGGTTCTGGTATGACGTGTTTTCATTCTCATTTGATTCTAGGCATTTTTTTTATTCCCTCTTAGATTTCTTCTATTACCCAGTTTTTTTTTGTTTGTTTGTTTTTGTTTTTGTTTAGCAAGATGTTATTCAGTTTCCATGTATTTGATTTTTTTCCTTGCTCTTTCTGTTATTGATTTCTACTTTTAGGGCATTGTGATCAGAGAGAATGCTTTGCATTATTCCAGTGTTTTGGATTTTATTGAGGGTTGCTCTGTGGCCTAAAATGTGGTCTATTCTGGATAATTTTCCCTGTGCACTGGAAAAGAATGTACACTTTGCTGTTGAGTGGAGTGTTCTATATATGTCTGTGAGGTTAAGTTGATTGATCTTGACCTTTAGATCTTTTGTATCTTTGTTGAGTTTCTTTCTAGATGTTCTGTCCTTTACCAAGAGTGGTATGTTGAAGTATCCTATTGTTATTGTGGAACTGTCTATTTCTCTTTTTGTGCTGTTAGAATTTGTTTTATGTATTTTGGAGCCCTATCATTGGGCATGCAGATATTTATTAAGATTATGTCTTCTTGGTGGATTGTCCCTTTAATCATCATATAATGTCCTTCCTTATCTTTTATGGTTGATTTTGCCTTAAAGTCTATTTTATCTGAGATTAGTATTGCCACTCCTGCCTTTTTTTGTTTATTGTTTGCTTGGTATATTTTTCCACCCTTTGATTTTTAATATAGTCATGTTTTTGTGTCTAAGGTATGTCTCTTATAGGTAGCATATTGATGGGTCATGCTTTTTTTATCCATTCTGCCACTCTTTGTATCTTTACAGATGCATTTAAGCCATTTACATTCAGTGTGATTATCAATAGGTATGAGTTTATTGCTGTCATATTGTTGTGCTTTTTTTT
>NW_004444050.1:2342318-2344046 GCF_000243295.1 Trichechus manatus latirostris | reverse complement strand
TTTTCTTCTTTTTTATTCTGATGAGTAAGCTCTTTCTTTGTGGTTACCTTGAAATTTACCTTTATCTTTCTAAGTTTGAACCAGTCTTTTAATACTTGATATCACCTTGACTTCCTCTCCATTTGAAAGTTCTATACCTACACTGTTTATTCTCTCTTTTATTGTTTTGACGTTGTCATTATTTAGATTGATGTCTGTTTCTTGTTTTAAATCTTTTATCTTTCTGTTGTAATTGAGACTTCTTTACCTAGGTTGGTATCTGGCTGATGTTATCCTGCGTCCTAGACTCTGGTTGTTATCTGATGTTGTTGGTTCTCTAACCAAAGGACTCCCTTTAATATTTCTTGTAAATCTGATTTGGTTTTTACAAATTCTCTTAATTTCAGTTTATCTGGAAATGTCCTAATTTCGTCGTTTGTATTTGAGAGAGAGTTTTGCAGGATATATTATTCTTGGTTGGCAGTTTTTTTTTTTCCCCCCAAGATTTTATATATGCCATCTCATTGCCTTCTTGCCTGCATAGTTTCTGCCAGGTAATCAGAACTCAGACTCATTGTTTCCCCTTTGCAAGTGAGTTTTTGCTTTTTCAAGCTGCTCTCAGGATTCTCTTTGTCTTTGATTTTGGCAAGAGTAATTAAGATATGTTTTAGCAACTTTATTTTGTAGTCTATCTTACATGGAGTTTATTGAGCTTCTTTGATGGTAAGCTTTTCTTCTTTCATATTTGGCAAGTTTTCTGCCAGCAAATCTTCAACAATCTTCTCCATGTTTTCCATTTTCTCCCCTTGTTCTGTCTGTGTTTTCCTTGATCTCTTTCTTCATCTCTTGGCAAGCCCTGCGTATTAGTCTTTTGAATTTCATGTTAGGTAGTTCCACTGCCTTTTCTTCTACTGGAAGGTCATCTGATTCTTTATTTTGGTCATTTGCTGGAGCCATCTTGCCCTACTTTTTTATATGTTTTGATATTGTCTGCTGTCTCCGAGACATTAAGGTATTTTTTTTTAATATAGTTTATTTTATGTTCATTTGTTCCATTTTGTTTCTTTTCTTTTCTTTTCTTTTTTGATATGCCAGGGCTGGCGAGCCAGGAGGGCTTTGCTGCTTGCTTGTCTGTGGGCACAACAGCTGTCACCAACTTGTCCAAATGGGCAGGGCAGCAACAGGCAGGGTGAGCCCTCTTTGCTGTACACTGGTGTCTTAGTCTGGGTTCTCTAGATAAGCCAAACCAGTGAAGGATATATATATATATGTATGTATATATGTACATATATTTACATTCATAGAGAGTGAGATTTATTTCAAGGAAATGGTTCACGTGATTGTAGAAGCTGGAAAGTCCCAAGTCCATGGGTCAGGCTGGAGGCTTCTCCTGACTCATGTAGCTGCAGGGGCTGGCAAACCCAAGATCAGCAGGTCAGACAACAGGCCTCTGCCTCACAGGCTTTGGAGGCTGATAAATTCCGAGATCAGCAGGTAAGCTGCTAACTCAAGTCCCAAGAATGGAGGTTAGATGAACAGGAGCCAGATGCAGGATCCAGAGTGAGCAAAAGCCCACAAGCCTTGCCAGAAAGTCCACCTATATTGGATGCAGGCCACACCACCAAGGAAACTCCCTTTCAACTGACTGGCAACTCACAGCAGATCCCATCGTGGAGGTGATCACATTATAATATCACTGCCAAAGTACATCAAAACTGCCAAACCACTGAGAATCATGGCCCAGCCAAG
>NW_004444050.1:2338083-2341593 GCF_000243295.1 Trichechus manatus latirostris | reverse complement strand
GGAAAAAATGGCCTGGTGGGAGTCAGTGGGTGGGGGCGGGTAGGCTGTACCTCTCTACTTGTGGCAATGCAATGTGGCCCAGCAGGAAGGGGTAGAGTTGGCCTACAGGGCTAGGTGGAAGGGAGAAAGAAAAGGAAGAAAAGGGAAAAAAATGGCACAGCAGGAGCTGGCAGGTAGGGGTGGGTAGGGGCGGGTGGGAGCCGGTTGGACCCAGGCTGGTGGCAGGCCGGTAGGTCTCTAGCCAAGGTGGCACAGCACGGCCCATCAGGAAGGGGTTGAGGTGGCATACTGGGCAGAGGATGAGGGGCGGGAAAGCGTGTTTCTCTGGTTACTTGGTGCTCATCTCTTGTTGGGAGCTCTGTGAAGCTGCCTTCCCATATTCCCTGTCTATGGTCTTTGCTGGCTGTGCTCCAAGAGGGCAACACTGTGCCGTGTTAGTTGGCAGGGGACCTTCACTCCGTATTTCTCCTCTTTCTCTGTTTTCCTTCAGTTTTTTCTTCCCTTCAGTGTTTGATCTAGTTCATTATCCCTTCACTTGATGCTTATGGTTCCCAGATTGGTATTTGTATCTGTTTTACTTAGTTTTTCGGGCCTTTGCTACAGAAGGACAGCATACTGTGTCTGTCTAGGCTGTCAAGTTGGCTCCGTATCATTAGCATAATGTTTTTAAGGTCCATCTGTGTTGTACCACGTATAAGTATTTCATTTTTTTTATGACTGAACAATATTCCACTGTATGGATATACCACAGGTTGTTTATCCATTCATCCATTGATGGACATTTGAGCTGTTATCACCTTTTGGCTATTGTGAATATTGCTACTATGAACATGCATGTACATGTACTTACTTGAGTATTTGTTCTCAATTCTTTTGGACATATACCTAGGAGTGGAACAGCTGGATTACATGGTTATTCTAGGTTTAAGCTTTTGAGTAGCTTCCAAAGTGTTTTCCACAGTGTTTGAACCATTTTACATTCCCACTAGCAATGTATGAGGATTCCAATTTTTCCACATCCTCGCCAACACTTGTTATTTTCCATTTTTTTAATTATTATTATTATATCCATCTTACTGGGTGTGTGGTTTTGATTTGCATTTTTCTAAAAACTAATGATACTGAACATCTTTTCATGTGCTTGTTGATCATTTGTATATCTTCTTTGGAGAAATGTCTATTCAAGTCCTTTGCCCTTTTTTTCATTGTGTTGTTTGTCTTTTTGTTGTTGAGTTATAAGAATTCTTTATATTTTCTGGATACTAGATCCTTATTAGATATATAATTTGGAAATATATTCTCCCTATCTGGAGGTTGTCTTTTTATTTCCTTGATAGTATCTCTTGATGCACAAAAGTTTTAATTTTGATGAAGTCCAATTTATCTATTTTTTTTCTTTTGTTATTCATGCTTTTGGTGTCATACCTCTGTTTTCTTCTAAGGATTTTGTAGTTTTATACTTAGGTTAAACCACTTTTTTAACTTATATGCTTTTCAATCTATGATCTCTTAGAAGAACTGTCTACCAGGAGAGAATTATGACGTAGTTGTCCTTGCCTGTAGGTCATAGCTGTTCATACTGTCATTACTTCAATTTATTTATGTGCATTATTGATGCAACACCTGTTTAGTTCAATTAGCATTTAAAATGTCATCTGATAGATTATACTATAATTCACTATTGAGATAAAAGGATATTGTATATGCAGGAAGGTACAGAAACAGAGCATCAGTCATACTATAAGATGTAGCACTATTGGAATATAGTTTCTAAATGTAAGAAAAATAAACCTCCCTTGTGAAAAACAAAATCTGAGGTTTCTCAATTTCTCACCAAATTCAGACCACCAAATCTTCCCTCTGCTAGTGCAGATGGCTAAGTCCTTTGACAAGGATTTGTTGCAAAAGAGTTTTCTGAGATTACGTAAAAATTTGCACACTGTTAACTCCAGTTTCTTTTGATTAATGTTTGCAAGGTATATTTTTTCCCTATTCTTTTAGTTTTAACTTATTTATATCATTATCCTTGAAGTGAATTCTTGGAGAGAGCACACAGTTAAGTTATGCTTTATTAATTCTGATAACCTCTGTCTTTTAATTGGTATGTTTAAGCCATTCACATTTAATGTAATTATTGATATGTTTGGATTTAGATCTACTATTTTATTATTTTTGTTCCCTGTGGTTACTGTTCCTCTGTTTTCCCTTTAATACCTCCTTTTGAGTTATTTAAATTGCATTTTAAATTAAATAAATTGTATTGCATTTTATCTATTTTGATTTCGACTATATCTCTTTGCATAGTGTTTTAATGATTGCTCTAAGTATTATACTGTATATATTAATTTTCACAGTCTACTTAAAATCAATATTTTACCACTTCAAGTGGAATTTAGAAACCAGGCCTCTATATAAATCTCTTTACTCTCTACCTTTTGTGTTATATTTGTTTGATCAATTACATATTACTGTTGTTAGTTGCCGTCAAGTCAATTCTGATTCATGGCGACCGCATGCGTGCAGAGTAGAATTGCTCTATAGGGTTTTCAAGGCTGTGGCCTTTCAAAAACAAATTGCCACATCTGTCTTCTAAGGCACCCTGGGTGGGTTTGAACCATCAACCTTTCAGCTAGTAGTTGAACACTTAGCTGCTTGCACCACCGGGGACTCCAAAATTACATATCATACATTCAAAACCCCATCAGACAGTATTATGCTTTCTTTCAACCATATTTTAAAAAACTCAAGAGGAAAATAGTCTATTATATTTACAAAGATGTTTACTATTTCTGTTGCCCTTCCTTCATTCCTA
Source organism: Trichechus manatus latirostris (assembly GCF_000243295.1). Taxonomy (NCBI): domain Eukaryota; kingdom Metazoa; phylum Chordata; class Mammalia; order Sirenia; family Trichechidae; genus Trichechus; species Trichechus manatus. Next base: position 2,338,781 of record NW_004444050.1, on the reverse strand, counting down.
ATGTTGCCAATTTCCTCCTGACATAAATTCCCTTTCGTATGAAGAATTTCCTTTAATAATTCTTTTAGAGCACATCAGGTGGCTAAAAATTCTTTTAGACTTCATTCTTCTGAGAGTATTTTTATTTAACCTTCATCTGTTAAGGATATTTCCATTGGATATGTAATTCTGGGCTGATAGCTCTTTTCTTTCAGCATTTTAAACATGCTGTGCCATTTTTTCCTGACCTCTAGTTTTCTGACAAGAAATCTGCTGTCAGTTGAATCACTATCCCCCTATAGGTAATACGTCATTTTTCTCTGGATGCTTTCAAGACTTTTTCTTGATTTTTACTTTTTAGTCATTTGATTGTATGTCTTTGGATGTGAATTTCTTTGGGTTTATCATGTTTGGGGTTTGCTAAACTTTTTGAATTTGTAGGTTTATGCTTTTCACAAAATTTGGGATGTTTACATTCGTTTCTTCAAATATTTTTTCAGCAGCATACTCCCTCTCCTCTCCTATTGGTACTATAGGGAGCCCTGGTGGCACAGTGGTTAAGCACTTGGCTGCTAACTGAAAGGTTGGTGGTTGAAGCCCATCAGCCACTTCAGGGGAGAAAGATGTGGTAGTCTGCTTCCATAAAGATTACAGCCTTGGAAACTCTACAGGGGAGTTCTAACCTGTCCTATAGTGTTGCTATGAGTCAAAATTGACTC
>NW_004444050.1:2330187-2336994 GCF_000243295.1 Trichechus manatus latirostris | reverse complement strand
CATGGACTGCCAGAAAAACAAACACGTCAGTGTTGGGAAAAGTAAAGCCAGAATGCTCCTTAGAAGCAAGGATGACGAGACTTCGTTTCACATACTTTGAACATGTTCTCAGAAGGGGCCAGTCCCTGGAGAAGGACATCATGCTTGGTAAAGTAGAGGGTCAGCGAAAAAGAGTAAGACCCTCAACAAGATGGATTGATACAGTGGTTGCAACAATGAGCTCAAACATAGCAACGATGGTGAGGATGATGCAAGACTGGGCAGTATTTCCTTTTGCTATATGTAAGGTCGCTATGAGTCTGAACCAACTCGATGGCACCTAACAACAACAATATTCCTTTGTTGAAACTTAACTACTTTTCCATTTATTTCAAGATTATTCGTGATTGTTTGTTTCATTCCTCTGGCTATAAAGCTGGAGCCTTAGTTACCCCACTCTGTAGCATACTTCCAGTGCAGATGTTAAGCAGCAGGAAAATAGAGAGAAAAGGAGCACGGATTCACCCCTGTCTTTTGGGATCACAGATCAGTGATGGAGAAGAAAGTTGCCCTCTCTCAGAGTTTTGACTCCTGCTGGATCCTGTTACATTGCAACTTCTGATGCTGCCACCACAGGATTGCTTGGGGCTTTAGGGTGAGAGAATGAAGAGGAGAAAAAACTAGGATTTCCACACTCTCTGTAAGCATTAGGAGTTCTCTTTTATACTCCTTGAGCCAGGAATGAAGGGCTGTCCTGGAGCTCACTGTTCTCTAGTGCCTACTTTCAGGTTTCAGGATCCATTGTATTCTGGTCTGGGAATAACCAGAGGGGGAGGAGAGAGTGATAAATTCACTGCCCACTTGGAAGTACTTCAAATTCTGGTGTTCTTCACCAACTCACCTGTTATTTCAGATTCTTTTACTTTTCAGAGTCCTCAAATAGATACCCCATGAATTTTGTCCAATTTTTATCATTATGTTCAATGGAAGAGACAAGGTGAAGTGTGTTTACTCCATCTTACCCAGAACCAGACTCTCCACACCTAACATTTATTAAGTGCAGACTGTGAGCCAAGACTGTACTAAGTGCTTTACTTATCTAATCTAATCTCTTACAAAACCCCTGAAGTTATATATTAGTATAGTTACACATTATAATCTTCATTCTATACTCCAGGGAACAGATACTTAGAGAAGATTAAGTTCCTTGCCAGAGGTCACCTGACTAGTGACAAAACTCATAGTACGCCTTCAGAATTATACTATAATGTCCTCAGACCACCTGCTCCAAAACCAACTAAAGTGCTTATTAAAATTGAAGTTTCCTGTGCCCCATCCAGGACATACTAAATCAAAATCTCTGGGAATGGGGTTCAAGAAGATTCCTATATATACTACAGTTGAGAACCAATGCATATTACCTCCAATAAAAGAAACTTTCAGTCTAAATGACTTTAAAAAGGATATCAATATTCTTCAAGTAGGAATGCCCATTAGTGCTGGCATCAATCAGTTTAAAATAGGTTACATATGCTCACGTTCCTTAGTCTTCTGTATCATGTTAAGGGACATAAAAATAGGATTTGTTATAAGCCAAATCCACTTTATATGCAGGAAGATTTTCTGAACCCCAAATCGTGAACCCAATACTCTCTCTCCCACTCCAACCCTTGCCAATGAGAATTCCCTAATAGGGGCCCTCCACAAAAAGTATTAGTTAACCAGTACATCAAATTCTACTTTGGAAAGAGACCACACATAAGTAAATTCTGCTCATTTATCATAGACAATACTGGCTTATTTCACTAAAAATTGCACCCCCTCTTCCATGATGGAGGCTACTTGGCTAAAAAACAATTTTGATGGGCTCATTGTGGAAAACTAGCAACTTCACCTTCTGTAAGGTCAGTTTGAATGAGGATTCTCCTCAGTAATAGATAAATCTGAATAAGAAATACATTTTAAAAAAAACAAAAAAACTTTCTCACTCACTATATATGCCTGGGAGCTCTGGTAGCACAGAGGTTGACAGCTCAGCTGCTAACCAAAAAGTCAGCAGTTGGAATCCACCAGCCGCTCCTTGGAAACCCTATGAGGCAGTTCTACTCTGTCCTATAGGGTAGCTATGAGTCAGAATCGAAGCAAAGGCAACTTTTTTTTTTTAAATGCCTAGTAGGGGGTGAGGAAACACTTGCATCAAAATAAGGAAATGCATATTTTTTTAGGTGAAAAGATTTTTAAGGAAAATTTGCATGTAAGTATATAATTACGGAGGTTGGAAGAGTCAATAAGATTGTAACATTTGCCCAGGATGCCTGGTAAGTGACATAAATAACACTACAGTCCTATACACATGAAACTTCTCTTCTGAGGCTCGCAATGAATTTACAGATATTGCTTTAATGGCTAATAACAGGGATTACCATTCCTAACTCACATATGGAAAAAACAAGGCCAAGCATGCCATTCTCCAAAGCCCTCTGATAATCTCCTTTAAAAAAAAAGTGTAATAACACATTCTAACAATAAGTCATATTTTAGTACTAAAACCTATGACAAATACTCTGCTTTGAAATAAAAAATCTTGTTTAAAAAATGTTCTTATGGGTATTTATGAGGAAGTTCAAAAGTTTCAAATTGATCAGCAGTAATGAATCAAAAATAAAAAGAATTCCGTACGGTAATTTTCAACAACAGTGAAGAATATGTCAAGCAGTAATTTTTTTTCTTTTTTTTTTTTTTTCCTTTCTGCAGGGAGCAAACTCCAAAACATATGGCCCAGAAAGAAAATCTGTACTGGTTTATAGCAATGAATTGGCTTTTACATCTCTGCAGCTAGAGTAAGCAAATGACTTCACAGGCAACAGCTTCCGTATGTTTCATATTTTTAACATTGACCGTTCATAATAAAGAGTCTTTGATCCCAGATCAAATGCTTGAATCAATTTTCTCTACACTTACTCAGAGTCATCATTATGAAAGCTCCCCTCTTCTCCACCTTAGATGTTCCAGCGCTTCCTGCAGTCGGAACTATCTCCATTTGTCACCTTCTCCGCACTCTTTCCCACCCCTTTGCTGTGGTTTTTAGCTCTGGTCGTTAACCTCTCATACAAAGGAGGCACAGTAATAAATAATTCTGGTACGTAATAAGTTGACTACAATAAATAAGGTTCACCTAAGGAATTCACAAGCGTCTTTAACAAAGTGGAAAGTTCATGATAATGTGGTTAGTACAAAAAAATGAATACCCAGAATAAAATCCTCTGTAGGTGAGGACTTTTTTGCCCACATGCAAGAAAAATAAAAACAAAAATTTAAATAAATTTTTTTAAACTAGGAGAAATAGGTTATATCCTTGGGATTCAAACTAGAAAAAGTGAACTGCAACCTAAGGCATTGAATAAAAACATCAGACCAAAAGTCTGGATAAATAGTGAAAATACCAAATCAAAAAAATAGATAAAAAGTCTAGTCAGTGCTAAAATTTTAGAATATCTGCAACATAAAATTATTTTAACTGATTCCAAAGCCTTTTTTTTTTTTTTAAGGCTTTGCTAAGGAGCAGTGTTTTAAACATAACCGTAATTACTAAAACCTTAAAACATGAATTTTGTAGAAAAGTACTCATTAAACAAAGGCTAATATAAAAAGATTTTTTAAATTTTTTTGTGGTAAATAAAATAAATGTGGCAGTAGATTAATTATATTTGGGCCTAATTAGACCTCATCTGATTAAAAAAAATAATCCCAATGTTAAAAATTCTTTTAAAATTGATATTGCTTTCCCTTTTTGTTTGGACTAGTAGACAGGTCAAATTTTAGGAGAATCTAAGCGATTATGATTCTTCGTTTCAAAACATAGCCAGAATACACCAAAAGCACAATAAAATATTATTTTACAAATATATATATATCCAGAACGCTGATTCAGACCCAGCCCTTACAATTTATCAGTATGAAGATGGTATACTTTTAGGTGCCAACCTAGGGGATCCTGAGTTGATTTTGGAGCAACATTTGTTTTATGCAACATTGAACTTTTCTGGATTTGTACAAAATAAGTTGGTGCATGTATCATCTAACTTATCCCAATGATTATAGATTACCTTGCACACAGTAGCAAACTGTTGGTTATTTCCTGTTCCAACTACAAGATAGCCATCCTTGGTTTTGAAAGCCTAAAATAAATAAATAAACATACATAAATATTCAAGTATATATACTGAGATATAACAAGTTTAATTTCTAAAAGTTCTACATAGAAAGCTATGTTCTAAAGCAATCTTCTTAATTAAATTCAATATCAAATTATTAGTATCTTCCCCTGGACACCCTTTTAGCTCAGTAATGAAGTCACTCCCAACGTTCACCCTAAGCCAAAGATTAGACAGCACCATAAAACAAAACGGGACTAATGGGGCACAACAGTCCAGAGACGAGGACTAGAGGGCAGGAGGGGACAGGAAAGCTGGTAACAGGGAACCCAAGGTTGAGAAGGGACAGTGTTGACATGTCGTGGGGTTGTTAACCATTGTCATAAAACAATATTTGTACTAACTGTTTAATGAGAAACTGCTTGTTCTGTAAACCTTCATCTAAAGCACAATAAAGAAAAAAATTATTAGTATCTTTTTCTACTATTTCTGTATAGTTGTTCTCATTTGGGATTTTCAAAGCAATTTCCAGCACTTCCACTAACTGTTATACCATTGAAGGAAAAAGAGTGACTGAGAAAAATAAGGAAAACACTGTAATTTATTTTAACTCATAAAATGGAATTCTGTATTCAGTGTAGTATGGATAAATGCTGGATTTTCTCAAAGATTTGTGTTTTGTTTGTTTCCATTTTTCCTTATGGGGCAAAGAGCAAGAAGGTATACTGTTTCCTACAAAGTGTAAGAAGAATAGATGGGAAAAAGGAAGGAAGGTAAGAAAGGAGAAAGGACGGAGGATAAGAGGAAGGGAGAAAGGGAAAGAAGTTGGGGGAAGGAAGATAGGAAGGGTAAGTGAGCTGATGGAGGTACATTTCTTCTTTCAAGATTTCAGATGTAAACTTTTTGACAATTTTCATTTTGTAATAAGTGAAAAATGATATACTAGGATTTCTCTAGACCTCATGTGGCTTTATGTACCTGAAAATGCCTGTCCCTTTTTGGAGATACGTTCATTTGAACATAACAGGCCTGCAAATAACTGACATTTCACCACCCATAGCCCTAGCCTTTCTGGAAAATTTTTCAGCACTCCCTCCCTCCAAAATTTACCCTCAGAGGTAGCATTTCCACTTTCCTTAGGTAATGAGTCCCTTGAATTTCCTTCCTTTCTACCTCAAAATTACTGTGTCTTCACCTGCTTTTTCTTCACTTACTCTTGCCTCTGAAAAAGACATTTTCTACCTTCCTTCACAGTGCTTACTCCTATACTAATGTCCTTGATCCTACTTTCACCCATGTCCTCCAGAATCTTGCTCAATTACCTTTAATCTGTTCATTTTCATTGGATCCTTAGCTTCTACATAGATATAGGATCAAGTCTCCACTAAAAATATCATCAGCAACACAACAAAACCCCATCAATCCTCACACCCTTCTCAAGCTGTCTTGAATTTTTCTTCTTCCCTCCATCTCCAAATGATACAAATGTGCCACCTGCCTACACCTCCTCAACAACCACCACCTTCCAATAGCCTTCGTCCTCAGGTTTCTTATCCTATACTAGACTGAAGTTATTCTTTCTTTGGCTCCTCTGTACTGTTAAGTACTTCCAACCATGCCCTCCTTCAGGAAATTGTCTTATCTATAGGCTCTGTTCAGGTTCTTCTCCTATCCCTTTGATCTGTTTTCCACATGCCTCTTTTGCAGAATTTTCTTCTCCTCAACTCTCAGTATTCCTTAAGCATCTGTCTTTGGTCTTTCACTTCATTTTCTTCTTTTGTCTAGAACCTGCACTAATTCAGGTGCCACTATTTCAACTACTCAAGTTGAAATAAATTAAATTAGCTAGTCACAAAACACCACATATCGTACTTTTTTTGAAATGTCCAGAAAAAGCAAATCCATTGAAAGAAAAAGTAGGTTAGTGGTTGCCTAGGGCTGAGAAAGTGGGGAGGAAATGGGGAGTAACTTCTAATGGGTACAGGGTTTCTTGTCTGGGTGATGAAAATGTTCTAAAACTAACTGCAATGATGGTTACACAACTTTGTGAAAACACTAAAAATTAATGGGTGAATTATATCTTAATAAAGCTATTATTTAAATGGTTAAATTAAAAGTTCAGTTCCACAGTCATACTAGCCACATTTCAAGCACTCAACAGCTCTGTGTGGCTAGTGGCTACCATATGAGACAGCATAGATGTAAAACATTTCCATCATCACAGAAAGTTCTTTGCACAATGCTGGTAGACAGAAGCTGACAGATTGCACCTTTTTTCTTTTTTTCTTCCTACTAAGCCTACCATGATATCTAAAGAATGTTAGGGAATTAACAAAGAGTAGTAAATGTTAATGCATCAGTCAAATGATTGCTTCCATATAACAGAATCTTTGCTGAAGTGGATCTCATGCATAATAGTTTAACAAGGCTTTATTCTATTTATATTTTTTGCTTGATTTGGTAAGGAATGTTATTAAGAAGATATTACACGAACTATTTTAAATGTTTATTTTCCCTTCTCCACAAGGGCAAAAGCAAAGTTGTTATTACAGATAATAGCCTTTTTTCAACTATGGAAAGAGACTCTGCAACAGAGATGTGAGTGAGGGACAAAAAATACTTGATCTGAGGTTTCCTAAATAATCATTCATAACTGTGAAGTTTCACAGGTTGT
>NW_004444050.1:2282920-2329302 GCF_000243295.1 Trichechus manatus latirostris | reverse complement strand
ATTCAGCAAATATTTATTAACTTACTATGCGTCAGGCTTTGAGATAGACAATGGGTAGAAAATGACAAGCAAAATGGCTATTGTCCTTCTCCACATGAGGCTTCTATTCTAATAAAGTAGGCAGACATTAATCAAGCAATCACACAATTATAAACAGTGACAAATACTGGGAAGGAAAAGTACAGCTCAATAAAATCTTACAATAGATGAACTTAATCTCATCTTGGTTGGAGGGCCATGAAGCCCAGAAAGCTTCCTTAGAAAAGTGATTTCTAAGCTAAGATCTAAGAACTCAAAAGTAGCAATTAGGTAGAGAGTTGAGGTAGAAGACCATTGCCAGCAGAGGGAATTGTACATGCAAAGGACCTTAGGTGGGAAGGAGCAATGGTCGTTGAGAAAACAAGAGGAAGAGCAGCACAGTTGATGCTGAAGAGATAAGCTGGTGTCAGATCATTCTAGAAAGAGCCAGATGAAGTCAAAGGTCATATAAAATACATAATTTATCATAAAACTAACAGGAAGTCACTAAAAGAATGACTTGAATAACCAGGTTTGTATTTGTAAAAGATTCTTCTAGCTGCAATGTGGAGGACAGATTAGAGGATAAGATTAGAAACGGAGAGGCCAGTTAAGATGATCATGGCAAGAAACAATGATGCATTAGATTAGGGTTCTAACATTGGAGATGAAAACAAAAAGACTCAAGAAATATTTAGGTGGTAAAATCTACTAGAGTTGGTAATGGATTGAATATGATGGTTGAGGGTTGAATGTTGAGGAAAAGGAAGGTGTTAAGGATGACACTCAGGTTTTTGAGGACCTTTTGAGATATTCCAGTGCAAATGTGAAATTAGTAGGTATTGGGAATCAGATAAAAGTCTGAACCATAGTTAATAATTTAGAAGTTATTTACTGAGTGCTCGCTTTGGAAACACATATACTAAAATAGGAACGATACAGAGAAGAGTAGCATGGCCCCTGAGCAAGGATGACACGCAAATTCGTGAAGCGTTCCATATTTTTAGGACAGCACACACTACAAGGGAAGTCAGCACAACTGGACTAAACCAAAGCTAAGAAGTTTCCTGAATACAATCAAACACTTCAAGGGACAGAGTAGCAGGGACAGGGGTCTGGGGACCATGCTTTCAGGAGACATCTAGGTCAACTGGCGTAACAAAGTTTATTAAGAAAATGTTCTGCATCCTACCTTGGTGAGTGGCATCTGGGGTCTTCAAAGTTTGCAAGCGGCCACCTAAGGTGCATAATTGGTCCCAACCACCTGGAGTAAAGGAGAATGAAGAACACCAAAGACACAAGGAAAATACTAGACCAAGACACAGAAAGGGCCACATAAACCACAGACTTCATCAGTCTGAGACCAGAAGAACTAGATGGTGCCCAGCTACCACCAATGATCACCCTGACAGGGAACACAACAGAGAGTCCCTGATAGAACAGGAGAAAGGTGGGGTGCAGAGCTCAAATTCTAGTAAGAAGACCAGACTTAACGGTCTGACTGAGACTGGAGGAACCCCAGAAAGCATGGCCCCCGGACTCTCTGTCAAACCAGAACTAAAATAATTTCTGAGGCTAACTCTTCAGACAAAGATTGGACTGGACTGTGGGCCATAAAATGATACTCGTGAAGAGTTTGCTTCTTAGCTCAAGTAGATACATGAGACTAAACGGACAGCTTCTGTCCGGAGGTAAGATGAGAAGGCAGAGAGGGTTAGGAGCTGGTTGAATGGACATGGGGAATCAGGGGTGGAAAGGAGGAGTGAGCTGTCACAGTATAGGCAGAGCAGTTAGGGTCACATAACCATGTATGTATAAATTTTTGTATAAAAGACTAACTTGAAATGTAAACTTTCACTTAAACTACAACAATAAACAACAAAAAAAAGTCATTTAGTGATAATCTATAGTTGAAGCCATCACATAGATAAAGTCATTTAGAAAGAGAGTTCAAACTGTAGAGTAGAAAGGAAGGAGAGCCAAGGGATGAGTCTTTAGAGCACTTACATTTAGGCAAAAGAGGAGAAGTCAGAGGGCAAGATGAGGACTAAAGAATGCCCACAATGTGGTCCTTCACGATCACGGCAAGTGCTGTTCTGCTGGCGTTCTGGGAACAGAATGCAGTTTAGAGAGGATCAAGGACTAAGTAGCAGTTAAGGAATCTCCCTTTGAGAAGTTTGTAAAGGGAAAGAATAAGCTGCGGGTGGGAGAAAGAAATGGGGTCAAGAGAAAGTTTTTAGTACAGCAGAAACCTAAAACCAAGAAAAAAAAAAAAAACCAAACCTGTTGCCATCAAGTCAGACTCATAGCGACCCTATAGGACAGAATAGAACTGCCTCATAGAGCTTCCAAGGAGTGCCTGGTGGATTCGAACTGCCGACCTTTTGGTTACCATAGCACTTAATCACTACACCACCAGGGTTTCCTACACCACCAGCATTTCCTAGAAATGTTTAAATAGTGATAGACAGACTCCAGTAGCCGAGGAAGAGGTTGAAAATAAAAAGGAGAGAATGGGACAGCACAGATGGAAGGGCTGACCTTAGGGAGAAGGAGGGACATCTCAGAGATTTTAACACGCAAAAACTAACACAGGAGGAGCACAGATGCAGATGCAGGTTACTGTGTGGGTTTGGTAAGCTGAAGAAGTTCCCACAGGATGCTTCTATTTTCTTATGAAATAGAGGATGGAGTATTTAACTGAGAGTAGGGTTAGGGGGAAAAGTGACTGGAGAACTGAAAAGAGTAGAGGTGTTTTAATGTATCCTTGCAGAGAGTGTGCGAGCAGAGTGAACAGATAAACACAATTGGATTACTGAAGTGTTAAGAGCCAGTTGAGTGATTTCCTCCATCATCTTTCAGTTACCCACACATAGAATAAATGGATATTTGCATGCAATAGGTTTAAGTTTTTGCCAGATGAATGTGGCAAGAAGATGCAGGGATAGGAAAGTTAGACAACTAGCCAGAATGTGGCTGATTTTGATTCCATGGACTTTCTGGATAGGGAAGAGGATGGTGAAGATAGGCAGAGGAGGTTATGGATAGGACACAGAGATAGGTATAAATGGATAAGACATCCTAATGAAGTCAAATAACAATCACAAAGTTGAACAAGCAAGGTGGAAGAAAAGGAGATTATAGTCACAGTGAAAAATCTTTGATTCAGTGATTATAGAAGTGAAGCCATTTCAGGTTATGGCTACACAGCCACAGTATGAAATGCCTAGAAGAGTTGCTGATACCGGGAAGGGACTCAATATCATTATTATTAAACCATTACTAATATATTGAGTTCCACATAAATGGAACTCCCCAGTGCCTTCTAAGCTCTTACATTCTGAATCCCAAGCCTTCATCCACTCCTCATTCCCTCCTAGCTCCCACGCCATATGCACAACCCACTAGCAGCCCTGTGCATTTCAGAGAAAACTGCAAATATTCATGGCTGGGATTTTCTCTTGTAAGGAATTCAAGCCTCAGGGGGGAAAGAAACAATTGTTTCTACATACAGTGATAAAAAGAGAGCATTGAGAGCTAGTGTCTATATTAAACCTATAGAGGAAACCTCCGAGGAAACAAAGCCTTTCCTCATAGAAAACCAGATTTTATTGTCCCTGAGGAAAGACTTGCTTCTCATTGTGAGTTACGATTATTCAAGGGTGACAAATTTCACTGGTAGGGAGACCAAACAGATATTACACGACTTTCTTCATACACCAGTCCTGGAGAGATAGTTGTTTTTCATACTGAAAGAGTATTGACAGGTCAAGATATTAGATGACCCAATGAAAATGAAGAACTTCTTGAGTAAATTGGAAGACATGAAAAACAAGAGGATAGGGGGTTCAGAGTTCAGGTCCTCTAACCGAGGTAGTTTCAGATATAAAATGTGACCACACCTGAGAGATTGAGCAGTGGGATGTAAGATACAGGAGTAGAAAATATTGAGCAGATGCGATGGCAGAGAATTAAAAGGATCAGTTTGAAATTTCCATTGCTCTTGGAATTTTCTAGTGCTTCGCAGAGTCTCTGATTTCTGAGCTTTCAGGCGTGCTAGCCTGATATGATCATGTCCTAGTTATTGAACTGACTATAAATGAAAACCAAAAGGACTTCTAGAAGTCCCACACCAACTCGATATATCAGCTAATTAAATGGAAAAAGGAGATAAGTAAAATTGGAACTCCCTGAGTCACTTTCTTAAGCTATCACATCAATGGATATAGTATTTTCTCTTGTCTAAATAAAGTACATGCAATTGGTAGTGTGTCTATTTCAAAAACAAAAGCAAGAACTTCAAGCCTTCCTGGGGCTACTTAATTTTTAACAAGATTTTCTTCCACAAAAGGTAACCATTGCTAAACGACTTCATCATCCACTGGGAAAAGACATTCCATGAAGTTTAACTCACTGCCATGAGAATGTTTTCTGGAATGTCAAGCAGTTACTGACTTCTGGGTCTTTGCTAGTACATTGTGACAAATATAGAGCACTATTTCCTACCACTAACAGTTCAGTTCACTTTATGGCTGAAGCTGGGCTGAACCAGATGGCTATGAGGCACAGAGTGCTTACAGCTCAAGAACAATGTTATCTATGGGATGAACCAAACCAAACCCACTGCCATCTAATTGATTCTGACTCACTGCAACCCCATAGGGTTTCCAAGGCTGTAAATCTCTACGGAAGCAGATTGCCATATCTTTCTCCCAGGGAGCCACTGGTGGTTTCAAACCGCCAACCTTTCAGTTAGCAGTTAATAGCTTTAACTACTACGCTACCAGGGCTCCTTCTATGGGATGGAACTATGCAACGAATGGTAAATGAGCCTAGGAATCTCCAATTTCACCTACTATTTGGCTTTGTCCGTACATTGTTCACAGGTAATAAACTGTTTTGAGAATTTTTTTCTAAATTCAAGGCCTTGTCTTGAATTACATAATTCTAGAGTAGCCTTCAAAGCAATATTATAGACTGATTTCCTGCTACCATAGATTCAGTCTAGGATTTGCCAATTCCATAGGAAATTTGAATGTTCAAAGATATTTTTGAGGTTCTCCAAACGAATTAAATTTCACTTCAGATCAAACATATCCATGACGTTAGATCACTCAGTTTCTGATACTGGGTGTGGAGGCCATTGCAAGGAGGGAAAGGTAAAACTGCCTTAAATTTTTTATATTCTTCACAAATTGTCAATATATATTATTTTTCTTATAAAGGAAGTCCCTTCTGAAGAAAGCATGCTGTTATTCAAGAATGCAGTCATCACGTACCGTGGACACACATGGAATTATTCTTCCTAGAAAGCATGAGCCAGAAGCTGTTTTTGATGGTCCAGGATGGATTATATTAGAAAGATTCTTAAGTCAGATTATTGGGAGTAGCCTGCCAAAAGCACCTGGTAGTTAATGGCAGGTAACCAAAAAATGATGGGCAAGAGTCCCCACTGATTTTTCAGGAACACTCCAAGGTAGGAACTCCTTGACTGTGTTAAGTGTTTTTTAAGTGTTCTTTATTTTGTCTCAAACATGTTGAAACAAACACAGTTCCATACCAGTTATGAGCCATACATGACAACATCTGACAATTTCTGACAATGAGCCTCCATATACCTCAGACTAATTAAAAGCATTCATTCACCAGAATTTTATTCAAGTTGTCACCACTATATTTCACTACCTTCAACCAAAGAACCAGGCTAGAAAAAGATGCTAACTATACCATATAACTATGGTATATATAGTTATATAACTAACTATAAAGATACTATGTAGTAAGACTATTCTAAAGTGGATTACAGAATTCATTTACCAATTGGGTTGTCCAGACTTATCTTAATTCCATCATATCTCAAGATTTATCAATGAGAAAACATAGGTCATACACAGTAAGACAGGGAGTAGGGCAAGGTCCTTACATTAGACCTGCTCAAAACAAAACCTATTGTTATTGAGTCGATTCCGAGTCATAGCGACCCTATAGACCTGCCCATGAGGCCCAAATAGGCACTGGTCAGGCCCAGCTGACAAAAGAGTTTCAGCCCAGAGTATGAAAAGTCTGAATAAACATGGTTCAGGAAAGCAGTCGGCAAGATAAAGTATGGGGGATAGGGAGGAGATAGGGTGAGGAAAGTATCCCAGTATTTTGGCATAATAAATCTTTAAAGTTCTAGAGCAGGCAGGTGGCCCCTAAGATGCATAGCCAAAAACTGCAGGCTGCCAACTATAGGGATGAGGCTCAGAGACCGGGCTCCAAATTTCCACATAAACAATTATGAAAGCAAGGCAAAGAGTGGAGGGATAGGAACCAGGCAGTTAACTTGATGAGAAACTCAGAGAATGCAGGCAAAAACAGAAGCCCAAGCCCTTGAACAAAGGCTATGAAGCAAAAGAGGGAACTGTGGTGAGTGTAGGAGTTTGGATAACAGGTAAGAGCAACTTAGAGCCCAACATGCTAGTCTCCTGTAATTATACCCAGCATTCAGGACTATATCTGTCATATAATAGAAGCTTAACAACAATTGTTTTTAAATCAATGCCAGTGTATGAATGCTGAAGCACAGCAACCTAGACAATTCAAGAAACATTAGACACCATGCAAAATGCTTGGTGGCCAAACTGGGAAGCATGAGATAGATGAGGACGGGAAGTGCCACGGACCCGAATATGAGGACTCACCAAGAATGGCAAACACACTAAGGATTATTTCCTACAATAAACTCACCTCCTCAGAGATAAGCACCCAAGTTTAAGGATAAAGATAAGTTCAAGGGGAGATGGGGATAATGATAGCATTAGGAGGAGTTCCAGGTGTGTACTGTAGTTGGAAAAATGAGGGTTTCAATCCTCTTGATTTGGTATTTGTCACTCTTCTTACTATGGACAAAGTTTAGCCCATTCCCAAAACAGGGCAGCCCTCCCATTTTCAGAGGCCATTTAGTTATCCTAAAGACCCCTTCCTTTATCTCCCTAATATTCATAGCCAAAGGTCTCGTAACTTGTCATGGTGTTTGGAGTCAAAGGAATTTGTTGTCCTATTGGATGGTAAGAAGTCTCCTAGTATTTTGCCATATGGCAGGACCATCAATGATCCGTTGACGCTGTCTCCACAACCAACCACCAATTCCATCACTGTCTTGATCTAGTAAACACGGGGAACAGCACGATTTAACGCTGGTGCTCTGTCTTGAAGCATATAGTAACACCCTTGGTATCCTTTCCAACACACACTCCAGATAGCTACAACTAAGTAATTGGACGTGTGCAATGGATTAATTACTTTTGTGTGTGGCCTTTCTAGTCATGGTCTTGTAACTCCCACCCAGGTGATTGTGTGATAGGGTATTTGTGGCCTACCAAATGGATTGGTCAGTTTTACCTTAAAAGAGAGCCAATTTCAGAGCAGGGAGGAGGAACCCACCACCACCAAGGAAGGCAAGACCTCCAGGACAGACCCAGTATCAGAGACCTGTCAGCAGGAGATGGTGTGGTACGTGCCTTTGGGCAGAGTCTAAGGGCCAGGGAGAGGCGTGCCTGCAAGCACAGCTGGGGAGATGCTATTCTGATGGAATAACTGTATCCTGAGTGCTCTTGAGCCTGAGTTGTAACTGTTACTTCCCTAATAAACCCCATAATTGTGAGTATGGTCTGTGAGTTCAGTATGGCCATTGCAGTGAATTACTGAATCTAGTAGAGAGTGCTGTGAGAGGGACAGTTGGTGTCAGAATTAATAAAGATGGCAGAGAGAGGAGGCATGTCTGTCTGACCTCTGCCTCATGGGAATCAGCCTTGGACTGTTGATCTTGATTCTCCTTTCCCCTTGTGAATGAAGAGGAGGACACACACTGCCCTCAAGCCATTTTTACAACATGACACTGGAAGCAAAACTTATTTGCCATCCAAGATATAAAATGGTATTATGTTTCAAATTGTATCTGCCAAAAATATGCGTTGAAATACTGGACCTGTGGATGTGATCCTGTTTGGAAACAGGGTTTTTCTTTTGTTATGTTAATGAGGCCATACCAGAATGGTGGGTTCTAAATCTAATCATTTCTGAGTGCTAAAAACATCAGAATAGACACAGAGACACACAGTAGAGGACAGATGGTATGTAGGAATCTATAAGCCATTGAACAGCAAGGAACCAAGGAACACCGGGGATTACCAACAAGGAAGGAATCAACATGGCAAGGCCCTGATTTTAGCCTACAGAACTGTGAGAAAATAAATGTCTGTTTTTTAAAGTCACCCACTTGTGGTATTTGTGCTACAGCAACACTGGGTTACTAAGACAAATGGCTTCCTGTAAAGGGGCTTGGAACTTAAAGAATACACATTCTCAAAACACCTTTGGGCTTGGCAGACCATGGGAAGTTCTAATGGCTACTTGGCCTACTCAGTGAGGAATGAGTGCTTATGGGAGGGCCCTGCTGGCTCAGAAGAGCAGGTGAAAAGTAGTCCTCATGGGATAACCAAGTATCTAAAACAACTCAACCCCAAGGACAGAAAAAGCTTAGGGGAAGGCTCCATCTTAGAGACATGTAGACGTTTCTAACTGAAGAAAGTGATAGAAAGGTGGTAAGTTGTGAGCAGCAGCTGGACGGACCTAGATGAAATTGCCATATTCCAGGGTCTGGACCTGTTCATTGCAGGACTGAATCCTTGTCCTAGGTTATCAGGACCTGGGAGCCTAACTCAGCCATCTAGCATGCAAGTGAGATTAAGATAGATACCAGAATGATGAACTGCTATTATGTAGTGAAGAAGAACTATATTAGAAGCCAGAATACTTGAAGATCACGTTGCCATTGTTAGGTGCCGTTGAGTTAATTCCAACTCATAGCGACCCCATGTACAACAGAACAAAACACTGCCGAGTCCTGTGCCATCCTGACAGTCGTTGCTATGTTTCAGCCCATTGCTGCAACCACTGTGACAATCCACTTTATTGACAGTCTTCCTCTTTTTCGCTGACCCTCTACCTTACCAAGCATGATGGCCTTCTTCAGGGACCAGTCCCTCCTGATAACAAGTCCTAAGTACGTGAGACAAAGTCTCATCATCCTTACTCCCAAGGAGCACTCTGGCTGTACTTCTTCCAAGACAGACTTGTTCATTCTTCTGGCAGTCCATGGTATATTCAATATTATTCGCCAACACCATAATTCAAAGGCATCAATTCTTTTGCAGTGTTTCTTATTAATAGTCCAGCTTTCACATGCATATGAGGTGACTGAAAATATCATGGCTTGGGTCAGGTGCACCTTAGTCCTCAAAGTGACATCTTTGCTTTTCAACACATTAAAGAGATCTTTTGCAGCAGAATTTCCTACTGTGATACATCGTTTGATTTCTTGACTGCTGCTTCCATGGGTATTGACTGTGGATCCAAGTAAAATGAAATCATTGACAACTTCAATCTTTTCTCCATTTATCATGATGTTGCTTATTGGTTCAGTTGTGAGGATTTTTGTCTTCTTTATGTTGAGGTGCAATCCACACTGAAGGCTGTAGTCTTTGATTTTCATCAGTAAGTGCTTCAAGCCCTCTTTGCTTTCAGCAAGGAAGGTTGTGTCATCTACGTATCGCAGGTTGATAATGAATCTTCTACCAATCCTGATGTTGCCTTCTTCTTCATATAGTCCAGTTTCTCATATTATTTGCTCAGCATACAGATTGAATCCGTATGGTGAAAGGATACAACTCTGACGCACGCCTTTCCTGATTTTAAACCATAGAGTATTCCCTTGTTCTGTTCTTACGATTGCTTCTTGGTCTATGTATAGGTTCTGCCTGAACACAGTTAAATGTTCTGGAATTTCCATTCTTCACAAAGTTATCCTTAATTTGTTATGATCCACATAGTCAAAATTCCTTCGCATAGTCAATAAAACACAGGTAAACATCTTTTTGGTATTCTCTGCTTTCAGCCAATATCCATTTGACATCAGCAATGATATCCCTCTTTCCACATCCTTTTCTGAATTCCACTTGAATTTCTGGCAGTTCCCTGTTGATGTACTGCTGCAACCTTTTTTTAATTATCTTCAGCAAAATTTTACTTGTGTGTGATATTAATGTCGTTGTTAAATAATTTACACATTCTTTTGGATCACCTTTCTTTGGCAAGGGCACAAATATGGCTCTCTTGCAGTTGGTTGGCCAGGTATAGCTGTCCTCCAAATTTCTTAGCATAGATGAGTGAGCACCTCCAGCTCTGCATCTGTTTGTTGAAACATCTCAGTTGGTATTCTGTCAATTCCTGGAGCCTTGTTTCATGCCAATGCCTTCAGTGCAGCTTGGACTTCTTCCTTCAACACCATCGGTTCTTGATCATATGCTACCTCCTGAAATGGCTGAACGCTGACCAATTCTTTCTGGTACAGTGACTCTGTGTATTCCTTCCATCTTCTTTTGATGGTTCCTGCATTATTCAGTATTTTGTCTACAAAATCCTTCAAAATTGCAAATTGAGGCTTGAATTTTTTCTTCAGTTCTTTCAGCTTGAGAAACGCGGAACATGTTCTTCCCTTTTGGTTTTCTAACTCCAGGTGTTTGCAGGTTTTTATCATCCTTTGTCTTCTCGAGCTGCCCTTTGAAATCTTCTGTTCAACTCTTTCATTACATCATTTCTTCCATTCGCTTTAGCTATTCTATGTTCAAGCGCAAGTTTTAGAGTCTCTTCTGACATCCATTTTGGTCTTTTCCTTCTTTCCTGCCTTTTTAATGACCTTCTGCTTTTTTCAAGCATGATGTCCTTGGTAGCATCCTACAACTCATCTGGTCTTTGATCATTAGTGTTCAGTGCGTCAAATCTATTCTTGAGATGGTCTCCAAATTCAGGTGGGATATACTCCAGTTCGTACTTTGATTCTCATGGACTTGTTTTAATTTTCTTCAGCTTCAACTTGAACTTGCATATGAGCAACTGATGGCCTGTTCTGCAGTAGGCACATGGCCTTGTTTTGACTGATGGTATTGAGCTTCTCCATTATCTCTTTCCACAGACGTAGTTGATTTGATTCCTGTGTTTTCCAACCAATGTGGTACCTGTGTATAGTCGCCATTTAAGTTGTTGAAAAAAGGTATTTGCAATGAAGAAGTCATTGGTTTTACAAAATTCTACCATGCTATCGCCAGCGTTGTTTCTGTCACTAAGGCCACATTTTCCAACTATAGATCCTTCTTCCTTGTTTCCAACTTTTGCATTCCAATCACCAGTAATTATCAATGCATCTTAATTGCATGTTTGCATTTTCAGACTGCAGAAATTGGTAAAAATCTTCAATTTCCACTTCTTGGGCATTAGTGGTTGCTGGGTAAATTTTAATAATAGTCGTATTAACTGGTCTTCCTTGTAGGAGTATATTATCCTATCACTAACAGTGTTGTACTTCAGGATAGATCTTGAAATGTTCTTTTTGATAATGAATGCGATGTCATTCCTCTTCAATTTGTCATTCCCAGCATAGTAGACCATAAGATTGTCTGATTCAAAATGGCCAATACCAGTCCATTTCAGCTCACTCATGCCTAGGATACTGATCTTTATGTATTCCATTCTGTTTTTGACAACTTCCAATTTTTCTGAGATTCATACTTCATACATTTCATGTTCCTATTATTAATGGATGTTTACAGATGTTTCTTCTCATTTTTGAGTTGTGCCACATTGGTAAATGAAGGTCTCAAAAGCTTGACTCCATGCATGTCATTAAGGTTGACTCTATTTTGAGGAAGCAGCTCTTCCCCAGTTGTATTCTGAGTGCCTTCTAACCTGAGGGGCTCGTCTTCTAGCACTATATCGGACAATGTTCCACTGCTATTCATAAAGTTTTCACTGGCCAATTTTTTCAAAAGTAGACTGTCAGGTCCTTCTTCCTAGTCTGTCTTAGTCTGAAAGCTCTGCTAAAACCTGTCCACCATGGGTGACTCTGCTGGTATTTGAAATACTAGTGGCATAGCTTCCAGTACCACAGCAATGGACAAGCCACCACAGTATGACAAATTGACAGACATATGGAGCTTGAAGACTATTTGGTCAGTGAATTCTCTTCCTGGCAAACTAATAAGCAGAAGGCAAAATGATCAGAGAGTTGAGTGTGGTTTAATTACTTCCTGACTCAAGTCCCCAATAATCTGCACTGAGCAAGGCCTCAATCTGCCAATAAAAAAGTCAGTATACACTTCTGTCTGTTTAGAAGACATGGAGAAAACAGGCTAGACACGTTCAGAAGAGGGAGTCATGATGAATTGCAAGTGTACCTTAACCATCTCCATTCTATGACATATTCACAAGAAAAAACAAGATGAAATCTTCATATTAATCTATACATACCTATATTTCAATCATTGATTCCTCAAAGGAGTTCAATTACATGGGTACATACACCATGACTGAGGTAATGGGAGTGTTATGCAAGGTTCTTTGCATCAAAATTTAGACTGACTAGGGAGTTGTACTTTCCAAAGTAACTTAACAGCAGAGCCATTAGAAGCATTCTTCCAGAACAACCTGAGAAAACATTTTCAGTAAGTCCTTCTAGTAGGTCGAAGATGAGTAAAGCAATAATTCTTTTCTGGGCTCTATAACCACTTAAGAAAAGGGATTTGGTATTTCTATGTTTCCCAACTTAACAGTCATATTATCTACAGGGTCAAAGGTGGCAGGGAGGCTCTGTTTTATTTGACAGATTATCTGTTTGAGTCATTGTTTTATTTCAGTTCCTGGGTTTTCTGCTCTGTATATAAAGGTAAGAACTGTTTAGAAATTTTTATATATAATTACAGAATGTGCTGGAAATTATTTTATCATTGCTTGTCCCCTCAAGCACTACAGTTCTTCATCCCAACTACATTAGATATGTTTAATTTTTACTCCACCCCAAGCCCCTTGAAGCAGCAGCTCTACACAACATGTGGCCGACCATTCCTCATCCCTGGTTGACTGGAACTGTGTGGACACCACTCTCAGGGCAACCAGTAGATTCACTGGCCAAAAATAAATTACATCAGCTTGGGAATTTGAAAGGTCATGTAGAAGTGGAGCTGGATGGTCATATTAGGCCTTGTACAATCACCTAAGTAAGAAAACCTCAGAAAGGGTAAAACTAAGACAGAAGACTAGAGTACACAACAGAAACAGAAGCATGGACTAAGCACCTTCCTCATTCCCACTGGCATTCTGATTCTCATAAAGGCTAACTATACTTTGTATCGTGAAATCTCCGTAGCCTTATATGGCCTTTCCCTCACCACCCCAGCTCTGTTTATCTGAGTTAGTTTGACTACATTTCTGTTTGCTGGAACCAACACAGACTTAATCAAACTGTGCTGTATAATGGAAATTCAAGGTCACTATAGGACTGGAGTTCTCTTGCATAGTGGACATTATAGGCAGCAGTGAACATAATATACCTCATGGCTTGTTGCCTATTTGCCTAGCGCAGGGGCTGGCACATAAGAGGACCTCATATTTATCTGAAAATGGTTTTGTACTAGAGATTTAAAAGTGGTATTTCCCAAACTAATTTCATAAAACACTGTCCCATAAATTTTTAATGTCAATTAGAATATTCCCTCTCTTTTTTACAGCACCACCCCTCAAACACACACACTTTTTCTTTTCTTCACTCAAGTAAGTTTGAGAAGTGCTAGGTAAAAGTTCAATAGTTTTTGTTTGTTTTTACTATACTTTTCAAACTCTTAAATGTGCTAGTGAATTTATGAATCTCCAACAGAGATATAAAATAAGAAGAGGGAGTTTCACATATAAGTTTGATCATGTAACCCTGTTTCTGAAGCATACCAGCTACCTTCTCCCAGAAGAGTGCTCCACAGAACAATTTGAGCAGTGTCGGGTAAACTATTAGACATATACAGAAGCAAGCACCCAGATAACAGCCAGAAGAATCTATAGGGTGTGATCTTTCATCTTCTACAATGTCCATTTCACAAACATGATTTATTCAAAGTTTGAGTCAATATTATCTCCATGTTTGCAATTTCAAACAAATTCCTAAATAAAAACTTTGGTTTAAGTGCTAAAAGAAAAATGCTGTGACTTATTTTTTGCACTTTAATCCATAGATCCATATTTTCTATCCATTAAGCTCATTTTTTTAATATGATAGCTAATTATTTAGAAAGGGTAGTTTTTAAAAAATAACCATGAAATCTTGTTAATCAGGTGTTCTGATCATAAAATGACATTTGTAAGGACAAAACACTTTAAACTCTTCAGGAAATTTCTATCCACATGTTGTTAAATTAAAACTTCAGTTTTTAAGTACCTGATTATACGTATTAAATTATTTTACTTCTCAGATGATAGTCCTTTATTTTCATTTTCCTATCATGCATTCATTCTTTATCTCCTTATAATATGGCTTCCATCCCAGCACTCCACCAAGACTACTCTCAAAGACATCTTATTCACAATATTTTCCCCGAGTCCTCTCCTTTTTTGATCTCCTTGCCTCCAGTCACTACCCTCTCCTTTTTCATCCTAGGGAGAAACTACATAATCTTCCTTCCTTCCAATTCTGAATCTTCCTTCCTTCCAATTCTGATTCTTCCTTCTGTGTGGGATTTCCTGAGGTTTTCTTCTCAGTCAAGCTCTCCTTGTTCTCCACAGCCTTTAGCTTTGTGACCTCACTCAACTCGCAGAGATTTAACCATGACTTCTATAGTTCTCTCTGTAACATTGACCTACCTCCAAGCTCTGGGACTACATTCTTCAAAGTCAGTAATAAAACTGAACTCATTAACTGCCATCTAAACCAGGGCCTGAACAAGGGGGGAAATTTCATCTGAGGGCCACCCTCAGATGAAGCCAGCACACATAAAGGGCTATCCCATGAGAGAAAGTGTAAATGAGAAAAATCCACTTAACAAGAAAAAATGTGGAAAAAAAGCCTCCCATGACTAATGAATAATCCTAATCATGGCCTCTCCTTAAAGTGATTGAGGTTCAAATTTATTTGTATGGGCTGGGATACTGTACCCAAGAATTTAACAAAAAGTTGGTCTTGCTTTGTGCTGCCTTGGGGTGCCACAAAAGAAGCAAATACAAGTCTTATTCGGAATAACATGTCCTCAGCCTAGATGAAGGGGATTTACACTGATAAAGTCCAGCTGTCTATGAGCTTGGAATCCAAAATTAAGAAATATACAAGGACAACAAAATAAATAATACTAAAAAAAAGAAATATACATAGAAATAAGCTACCATGAGTAAGAGTTCGCAGAAACAATAGATAGCAAAATTAGAATCACAGGATATTCAGATAATGGTGTTTTCAGATCTAGAATATAAAATAAGCATGGCTAAAATGTTTAAATAAATGAGATACATTCAAACTCATGAAAAAAGAATAAATTATTCTCAAAAAAGGAGACCAGGTACATTTTTTAAAGAATAATATACCATTATTAAAAATAAAAATATAATTGAAATTTAAAACTCAATGTACAGATCAAAATGCATATTAGACAGTTAAAAGGAGAATTGCTGCCAGGACGATAGAGCTAAAAAAGAAAAGAAATCAACCAGAATTTAGCAGAGATAAAAAATATAAAAGTGAGATTAAGAGACAAAGAGGATAAAATCCAAAGCTGAGTTCTTGATGGAGAGAATACAGACAATTGAGGCAAATGCAATACATAAAAAGATAATGCCTGAGAAATGTCTGGAATTGATTACTGTTGTGAACCCAATAAATCTCATGCGGGATAAGTAAAAAGAAATGCACACCTAGACAAACTGTAGTAAAACTAAAGAATACCAAAGACAAAGAGAAGATGTTAAAATCAGCCAAAGAGGAAGGACAGATTACATGTAAAGAATGTCAATTAGACTTGAGTAGCAATCTCAATAGAATTTAAAGAAGCCAGGTGATAATGCTGAGAGAAAAATAAACGTCAACATAGACCTTTATACCTAACTAAAATAATTCTTAAAGAATGATCTTGAAATAAAATCATCTTCAGACTAATAAAATCTGAGAGTTTTATCACCACCAGATCCTTGCCAAAGCAATTTCTAAAGAATATACTTTAGAAAGAAGAAAATAGAACCTGAAGGACTATGATGCAAAAGCAAATGGTGAGAAAATGAAATGATAAATATATGAGTGAATATAATAAAACACTAGTGTGGAAAATAATAATAATGACTAGGGTAGCAATGGGAATGTTCTGCTAAGATCTCCCTTCAAGCGTGAACCTCATGTAGTTAACTCACAGCATCCAGGTACTGAACCTTTGCCTGGTCACATGCTCTGGTGCTCCCAGCCAATGAGTTAGTAGAGCAGGCACACTAGAGCGAGACCATTACTGCCCACCACAAAACCCTTGTAATAGGCAATCTCTGCTTTAGGGCTCCCCTTTGGCCTAGTCAAGATTTTTTTAGAGCAGCACCATAGTCAGAGGTTCTTTATCTCCCATCCAATAACTTCAGATATTATACTTTTAAATTCTGTAAGGTCTATTTAATTTGTTTTATAGATTCTAATTCTATGTTGAAATAGCCGATCTTTTCATCATCATCTTTTCCATTGTTTCCTCTATTTTTAACATTAATAATGATTATTTTTTAAGTGCTCATCTATTAACTCCAATATCTGGATCATCTCTGGGCCTGTGTTCATTGATTACATTATCTCTTCATTACCAATCACTTTCTCCAGATATTTCACATGTCTACTAGCTTTTAATTTTATATTAAACATTTTAAAAAATACACTGTAAAGATTCTGGATTATGTTAAATTCCTATAAAATCTCAGGATGTTTATGTTAAGTTTTGTCCTGGAAGGCAGCTGAATTGCCTGCAAGATCACTTTGATCTTATTAAGGCTTGGTTTTAGCCTTTGTTAGGCAATATTGGTTTTGTCCTTACTCCTAGACCTTGGTCCTTATTCTTCAGAGGGTGTCTCTCCAGGTTCTCAAAGTAATGCAAGGTTATAACAAAGCCTACTTTTTGCAGTGTGTATTACAATTTATAAAAAATTTATATATATATATATTATTTTATTTGATCAAACATATACGTCCTCTTGCTAAGTAAAATGAAGAGAACATTCAGCACATAATACAAAACATGCAAAAGTTCTCCAGATTTAATAGGCTATTCTCTCCCAGGATGTATAATCAAGCCACCATTGTAAGAACTAGAAATATCTTATGAAGGATATTTAAATATTCATTCATTCAATATATATTTATTGAGTGCCTACCAGATTCTCTTCTGGATACTATATTAGGCACTAGGAATATAAATATGACTAATATACTTTCAAGGAATCCAAGAGAAAAGCTCACAGTCTAAATAGCTAAAGCTAGATTAAAGGGAGAAATGGGACTCAATAAAAACAAAGTGCATTCTGTTTTGTTTTGTTTCAACATTTTCTTTTTATCATATTTTGGCTTTACTTTTCAATGCTTTTATCTACATTCCAAGAGGAACCTGAAAGTACCTGAAGTGAGATAAAATGAGTAAGTAAATGTGTCTTATTATTTGTGGTTTTATTTATATCAATTCTATTCATCTTTAATGCAATGGCTGGACATATATTACACCCACATAATTTAATGGCTCAAGCTGCTTCAGGCTGCACAGATTTCCCATGAAAATCAAAAGACAGAAGTATAGCTATATACTCACCAATTGCCATCAAGTTGATACCAACTCATAGCAACCCTGTAAGACAGAGTAGAATTGCACTATAGGGTTTCTGAGGCTGTAATCTTTACAGAAGCTGACTACCACATCTTTCTCCTGTGGAGAGGCTGATGGGTTTGAATCTCTGATCTTTCAGTTAGCAGCTGAGCACTTAACCACTGAACCACCAGGGCTCCTTGTATATATACAAAAAACCCCATTGCCATCGATTCGATTCCAACTCATAGCTACCCTATAGGACAGAATCGAACTACCCCACAGAGTTTCCAAGGAGAGGCTGGTGGATTCAAACTGCTGACCTTTTTTTGGTTAGCAGCCAAATGCTTAACCACTGTGCCACCAGGGCCTCTGTATATATACAAGGGGTGAAGAAAACCCATATATTTTCATGTTTCTTGGAACACATGTGAAACGTGTGGTGAGGACAAATTTGTTGCTCAGTTTTAGGTTCACATGGATTTTATATAGCCTTATTGAAACTGGGAACAGCATTTTAGAACCTAGACCTTAAATACAACTGGCAGCCAGTCATCACAGCAGTTAAAAATTCCTTTTGGGGAATTGGGAAAAAAAAAAAAAAAAACTTCATCAAATGCCATAGCTAAAAGAAGATATTTACTGGCTCTCAGTAAATTTTAAAACAGTTAATTATAATAGATATTGTTGTTCTTGTTGTTAGCTGCCGTCAAGTCAGCCCCCAATTCATGGTCACCCATGCATAATGAAATAAATCCTCATGATCGGCTGTGGATCAGGCTGTTGTGATCCATAGAGTTTTCACTGGCTGATTTTCAGGACTTTCTTCCTAGACCATCTTAGTACGGAAGCTCAGCTAAAACCTGTTCAGCATCATAGCAACACGCCTCTACAGACAGGCACGTGGTGCACTGGTCAGGAATCGAACCCGGGTCTCCAGCATGGAAGGGGAGAATATTTTACCACTGAACTACCAAAGTCTCACTAATAGATATTAATCTGGTGAAAAAGTCATCTTTATAAGAGACTACAAGAGGGAAGTCCACTGGTGATCTTTGAGTCTATTCAGGATGAGATCACCAAAATTTGTCCTAGACTCAGAACCTGTTGAGTCTGGGATATATATACAGCTCACTTACCTAGAATGCAAATTATGACATTCCTTATTATACACTCCTTGAGAACACCAAATACTCACCATGTTGGTCAGCTCATGGAACCGGCTTCTGCCTCAATTTCTCTACTCAGTATCTCTATTACCTGTTTAAACTAGAATGTAATCATAAACTGTGGGTAACTTAGCAAAGACTCTGAGAACCTAGTAATTTTCCTCAGTACTTTCTCAAGGGATAATATTAATCTCCTTGTAATGTATCTTCTGCCATGAATAGACTGACAACGTGGAATTATAATGTTAGCTGTTATTAACCTGTTGCTGTTGAGTCAATTCCAACTCATAACAACCCTATAGGACAGAGTAGAACTGCCCCATAGAGTTTCCAAGGCTGTAAATCTTCTGTTGTTGTTGTTGTTGTTAGTTGCTGTTGGGTCAATTCCAACTCATGGGGACCCCATGTGTTACAGTGTAGAACTACTCCCTAGGTTTGTCTTGCCTGCAGTCTTTGTGTGTGTGTGTGTGTGCTTTAGATGAAGCTTTACAGAGCAAATTAGTTTCTCATTAAACAATTAATACACATATCGTTTTGTGACATTGGTTGCCAACCTCACAACGTGTCAACACTCTCCCCTTCTCAACCTTGGCTTCCTCGTTACCAGCTTTCCTATCCCCTCTTGCTTTCTTGTCCTTGTCTCTGGGCTGGTGTGCCCATTTAGTCTAGTTTTGTTTTATGGGCCTGTCTGGCTGAAGGGTAAAACTCAGGCGTGACTTCGTACTGAGTTAAAAGGGTGTCCCGGGGCCATACTCTCGGAGTTTCTCCAGTCTCTGTCAGACCAGTAAGTCTGGTCTTTTTTTGTGAGTTAGAATTTTGTTCTACATTTTTCTCCTGCTCTGTCCGGGACCCTGTATTGCGATCCCTGTCAGAGAAGTTAGTGGTGGTAGCCGGGCATCATCTAGTTGTGCTGGACTCAGTCTGGTGGAGGCTGTGGTAGTTGTGATCCATTAGTCCTTTGGACTAATCTTTCCCTTGTGTCTTTGGCTTTCTTCATTTTCACTTGCTCCAGATAGGATGGGACCAGTGGAGTATTTTAGACGGCTGCTCACAAGCTTTTCTCACTAAAGTAGGATATGGAACATTTTCTTCATAAACTACGCTATGCCAATTGAGCTAGATGTACCCAAAGACCATGGTCCCCAGCCCTCAGCCCAGTAATTCGGTCCCTCAGGGAGTTTGGATGTGTCTATGCCCCATGGCTGTAAATCTGTACAGAAGCAGACTACCGCATCTTTCTCTTGTGGAGCAGCTGGTGGGTTCAAACTGCTGACCTTTCGGTTAGCAGCTGAGTACTTAACCACTGTGCCACCAGGGCTCTTTATTATTTATTAAGTGCTCACTACATGTGCCAGACGCTATGCTGACTTTATTTCATGAGTTACTTTTTTAATTATCAGTACAACTATAAGATATAGAAATTATTATGAAGTTACTATTGAGGAAACAGAGGCACTGAAGGATAAGCAACTTCCTCAGGGTCACACAGCTATTCATTAGCAGAGCCGCCCTAGAGCTGAGGTGATCCTGCTCTTCTGACTTTGAACCTACTATCCCACTGCTTGGATAACTTCCTAGTGCTTGCCTTTCTGTTTCAACCTGACATCCTTGAGTACTTGTTCCTTGAACATACATGAGATCACAACATTCTATGTAAATACTGCATGGATCTATCCCGCTAATTTCACAAGGGCCAGCTTCTACTATTACGTAAGGATCCCCAGAACCAACACACCTATTCTTCCCTTTCAGTTGTATGCTAAGGTTCACTTTGTAGGACCCAGCACCACATCCCCTGTTATAAAAGCTTCAGTTTTGTCTGGATCCAGTTGTCATTTCTCTTCCCTTAATATTCTGGGCTTGGAGACGGGAAGCCAGGATTCTGCCACTAACTTACCGTATGGCTCTAGGCAAATCACTTAAACCTGTCAGATCACAGTTTCCTCGTCTATAAATTTAGGGTATGGGACTGGTCCCTTCCAGCTATAAAATTCTGTGTTGTTAAGATCAAATGTGAAATTCTGATAGGAGAATGGTTGTAAAACAATGAAAAAGAAACAAAATGGTCTGGTCTAGAAGATCTTGTTTATTTTATTATGTGTTTGGGGCTATTTTAAACATGTTTACATGCACTTAGAGACATTTAAAACGAGGACATTTTATAAGGTAAGAAACAAGAAAGCCCTCACATACATGATATTTAAAATGTGGTTCCATAGTTCACAACACCCTCATCATGTATAAATAGAACATAGCATTTACAGCCACTTACTCTAATGTATTTCATTTGGCTAAGACGTAATGTTCAACTACATAAATTTCAGAGAACACTGACCTTTGTTCTTTATGTTGTTGAGTAAAGTATGCTATTTTGTAAAGACATAGTGTCCTCAGGCACTCAATCTAACTATTGCTGTGGTTTTTCTAAACAATTATAATGGCTCCCATTCATTGAGTACCTACTATGGGTCCTACTCTGTGCTTGGCAATTTACATACATAATCTCATTCTTCCAACAGGCCTTCAAAGTATGTATTATTATCTCATTTTACTCATAAGAAAATCAGGCCTCAGAGAGTACTGTAGCTTAGCTGACAAACCATTAAGTGAGAAATCTGGATGAGAACCCAGTCTGTCAAATTCTGCTATGCCATTCTGCCTCAAAGCACCTTAGAATAAATCTACTCACTATTGAAATAATAACAGTAGTAAAATGTATGGAATGCACTAACCCTTTTAAGCCTTCCAAGAACCTTATCAGATAGGCACAATTATTGTCTCCATTTGACAGGTAAGGACACTAAGGCACAGAGAAGTTAAGTAACTTGTCCAGGGTTACAAAGTTAAAAAAGATCAATGTTTTCAAACTCCTTCCTGCAAATTACCTAAAGTCTGGCAGAAACCCTGGTCTAGAGAAAAAGTACTCATTTCTTCTCAAGTTTCACAAATGGGTATCTGGGATAATTTGATTGACTAGGCAATGATTATAAAGTTTCAAATAAATCATGAAATTTTTCCACCTCTACTCTTTTCCACATACCTACATGTTTTTCAGGTATGTACGAAAAGCAATTAACTCCCAGGATTACACATATTCCAACATTCCTGTTACCATCTCAATTGCTTCCGCTTCCCGCACCCTATTGCTGTTCTTGGTGAAAGCTACACAGGCAAGTCCCACCCCCGCCTCAATCAGTGAGGCCAAGGATAATAATGAAAAAAAAAAAATTCTAAAATGTTTATCTCAAATTCCACTGTTTCTATAATTTATACACTATCCCAACAGGGCAGAGCATGCTTTAAAATTTTAATGTCAAAAATGATTTATGAGGGCAAGTGTGAAAGACTGACCACTTTGAGACCCTGAAACTTTTTTTCTGATTGAAAGTTCAGTATAAGTAGTCTGTAACCAGCTCAAAGAGAAACACAGAACAAATATTTTGTCAAAGAAATACGAAAAAGTTGAAAATAGGAGCAGAAATAAAATACGGCCAGTTGTAAAACATGTTTTAAATATCATAAAGTTTATGATAAACCTTCATTCCAATAAACCCCTTGATGCTGTAAACATACACTGTGTTGGAGTGTTTAAAAATATATACACAGAATCAAATTCTCCATTGCAACCTTAATTTTCCATTACCTTTTCAATAGTATCCTATGAAAACATACACATATAGAAGATGGATACTTTATGATAGCAACACATTGGAGCCAGTGTAATGAGGGTTATGTCAGTGTTTCCATATAAGCTGCTTTTTCAGTAGGTTAATGACTGGACTATAAAAAAGCAATTAAGTGAAATCTGGCACATGTATTCTAAGTAACATTTTTTATAAGTGGAAAGAAAACAAAAGCAATGGCTGACCGTTGGAAGAAGATTTTTTAAATTATTTTGAAGAATGGGTACTGTAAAGGAAAGTTAAAAGCTTTTGGCAGCTAGATTTATAAACATATTTTGGAAACTTGTTGCCATATAAATTTAGTCATATCATTTTCTATAAAATAGTCTGTGATTTCAGATGCTTTGACATACACTTTCTTACCTGATATACATGAGCAGTAACATTAGGGTTTTTTCTACAGTCACTAGATACAGTATTTGGGAATCCAGCTATTCCTAAAAGGATAGTGTGCCAAAGAGTAATAATGGAACTAAATGTGAAATGAGACTCCATTTAGAATTATACCTCTGATAACTGCTGACAGAGTTGGGCCAGGCGTAGTCCAAAGTGTCAGCTTTTACTAGTTTGTTTGACCCAGGCAAGCTAGCTAACCTCCCTATGCCTCAGACATCTCATTGTTAAAATAAAAATCGTAATCGTTTGTCACTCAGAGTACATTGATTCCACATATTGAACACCTACCACGGAAAAGAGTAGTAAACTAGTCTTCCTGGAGGTTGCTTTATTTAAATACAATATAAGGTATTCTTAAACAATGGCAACTTCTCAAAATGAGACATTAGTGATTCTCAGCGATTTATGTGTTAGGGAGAATGTTTCTTTTCGCAGCTGGGTAGTTCTCTGAGATGGCGGGGATGAAGAGTAGCAACCCACCTCAAATCACATTAATTACTTGGTTACTACAGAACATCCACTTAGTTTAAATGCGATAAATTAACAAAGCTACCCAAAGCACCTGATGTTAAATTTAACAAACATTAACTGGGCACCTATTTTATTTAAGAAAGTGCCATAGGTCACGTCCAGTCTGGGTTGACTGGGAGGTCTGAGAAGGGGTGACAACTACAAAGTGCAGGCTTTTGATGTGATGAGAAAAGACTGCACTCCAGGTGTTGGGGAAAACATATGCAAACAGGGCACGCAAAACAGCCAGGAATATGTTTAGTTGTAAGAAAGGGTTAAAGACATTGGAAAATGAGACTGTACAGGAAATAGGCCAAATTGTGAAAAGCCCAAGAAAGAGTTTATACCTGATTCAGTGGAGGACGTGTTGACAGTTTTTGCAAAGGATTAAATGAAATAATATATATGGTAGCCTTTAGCACAGTGCCTGCCACATACCAACCACTCAAAAATACTAAATTGCTGATATTATTATTTATTAAAAATTTAATTACACGCTATTCTAAATACTAATAAAATACTACCCACATATAAACACAGAATTGTAAAACATGTATCTACACCTCCTGCCCCACCCCCACCACACTGACTATCTAAGATTAAGACTGATTTGGAAGCATTTTCATCTATTTTAGTTGTGTTCCACAGGCTTTCAGCGATCAAAAGAAGGTGCAAAACAATTCCTTGGTTCATCTAAACCTGGTCTTGATCTGGGGGCAATGACACAAGTGGTGGATACTGAAGTCAAATGTTAGATGCCAGAACACCAAAATGCGGTCAATGTTTTAACAGCTAAGGAAGAGAGTTGGGTAAAATAAAAGGCTCAAAGCTGAAAGGTCAGATCCCTTCTTTGAGAACTGTTCAGAAGGGCCCACCATTGTCTTTGGAAGAGACACAGCTCAGGGTTAGTAAATAACCCAGGGATGAGGACAAGTGTCAGCCCTAGGGAATTCCCAAAGAAGCATTTCCTGGCCTCCTTAGCCTGGTTCAATCTCCCTACAGCATGTCGACATGGTCCCATATATTCTCATTCCTAGCAAGCTTACATTTATTTAGATGATTATAAACTGGCCTCTTTCACTAGATGGTAAATTCCATGAAAGCAGGAGCCATGCCCACTGTTTGGCTCACCACTCTATGTCTAGGGCCTGGCATACAGTAAGCAATCAATAAATATTTGTTGAAGGAATAAATGGCAAAACAAACAAGAGGCTCATGGAATTAGGGTCAGTCTCCCTTCCAGTCTGGCAGGCCAGGGAATACTGAGCCTGGATTCTGGTAAAGTATAAAGGAGCCCTTGCGGCACAGTGGTTAAGAGCTTGGCTGCTAACCAAAAGGTCAGCAGTTTGAAGCCACCAACCACTCCTTGAAAACCCTATGGGGCAATTCTACTCTGTCCTGTAGGATCACTATGAGTTGGAATCGACTTTCTATGGCAACTTGGCAATGGGTATCCAGGAGCCTTGTCAGTGCCCAGGGTAGGGTGTAACTTGCCCTGGAGCCTCTCAGTGCAAATGCTGATGATGCAAGAGATGGAGTATTGAGGACAAAACAAAGCAAAAGCCAGGCAACATATCTCCAGGAACTTGACCATAAGATGAGAGAAAGCGCAATGTAGAAGGTAGAGGCTAGAAAACTTCCCAGAGCTGTAAAATGTAGCTGCTAAAAATCTTTGAAGGTTTCCATAGGTCTCAGGGGTGGGTTAAGAACGTCTATTACAGCTCTCTACCTAGCTGGACAAGATAGACTTTGCAGATGCAAAGATGTACAAAGATAAAGAAGGTGATTCACTGCAGACAGAACTACACAAATGAGGGCCTATGGTGGGAACATTAACAAATGGATTTGATTAGAACATGGGTTAAAAAAAAAAAAAAAACCCGTTGCTGTTGAGTCAATTTTGACTTACAGTGAATCTATAGGACAGAGCAGAACTGCCCCATAGGGTTTCCAAGGAGCAGCTGTTGGATTCGAACAGCCGAGCTTTTGATTAGCAGCCAAGCTCTTAATCACTGAGTCACCAGGGCTAAAGCACATAGGTTAGGTGAATGGAAATATTAGAAATATAGCTGGAAAAATGGGTTGGAGCCTTAATAGCTTCCATGTTAAGGAAGCTGGACTCCAATCAATAAACAGTAGAGCAGCTCTGCAAGTTTGTGAGCTGGAGTTAAGACCTGGTCAAAGCTCGCTTCCATGTTCAAGAGAAGATATAAATTTGAAGAAACAGATGAGCTGGCAGGGGCTTCTGGAGGCATCCAGATAAGCAAAAATGAGATCCTGAGGAAGGGTGATGTCCATGGAAATGGAAATTCAGATGATAGCAACACAACTAGCCAGTGAGAGTTTCCCCCATTGTTGTGTTGTTGTTAGGTGCCATCGAGTCGGTTCTAACTCATAGCGACCTTACGTACAACAGAACGAAACACTGCCTGGTCCTGCACCAATCTCATGATCCTCGATATGCTTATTCCATTGTTGCAGCCACTGTGTCAATCCATCTCATTGAGTCTCCCCCATAGCACTTAGAAACTTAGGATGAAATGTGCACGCACACTCTGCAAAAAACAACTTAACACAATATGATCTGACTCCTGCCCACTTATATACCTTCATTTCCCACCACCACTCTCAAGAAACTTTCACTGATGCCAGTAGCAACAATACACCCCATACAGTTACCCACCCACATGCCTTCACAGAATGATACTCCTTTCTACCAGCATGTCCTTTCCCTGTCTTCTTCACTGACCAACTCCTTCCATGTACTCCCATAGCCACCTTCTATATCTCTGGTACAGCACTTACCACACTCTAAGTGCTGATTCAGATGTTCTGTTCTCCCTTCTAAAACTATAACCGCCACATGGAGAGGAAGTAGAATGCAGTGGTTAGGAGTACAGGTTCCTGTCTCTGCAACTTAACCAGCTACATAACATCATTGGACCTTATCTTCCTCTGTAAAATGGAGATAATATCGACCTCACAGAACTAATGCCAGAAGTATATGAGACAACAGATGCAAAGTGCTTACTTAGCACAGTGCCTGGCATGTGAGCAACACTGAATAATACAGCTTTTATATGCACTATTCTTGTGATGTTGTACTAAAAACAATAAAGCACAGGTCAGGCTCCTTCCAGAGGTCATCACCAAAGTCAATGACTAGAACCAAGCTTCCCACCAGATGTCCAGTCTCTCAACCCCTCTTCCCATCAGAGGATGCCTCTTAGCAGTGGCTCTCCTCAAGAGTGGACCTGGACTGTAAATTCACAAAGAGATGTCCAAACTCTTGAACCAACTCCAGTTTCCTCTCAGAGATACCAGACAAGAAGAAATGTGAGGAGAGATCTACCAAAGTACAAACTGTGGCCAGAGAACATGTTAGGAAAGTCACTGTTTTTTTTTTTTTTTTTTTTTAACTAACGGTAACTCTTGTACTTTTCCTTCTGATTCAAGCCAAAATTATTTTTCCCCCTTTCAGTAATGAATCAAATGATTCATGAGTAGATTGGGGATTCTGTCTAGGCTTAGAGTTGGCCAGCAACATACAAAAGTGGATGTGGTTAATTAAGTAAAAGAAAAAAATATTTAATTCCTGCTATCGGATCTCACTCTGTACTGGTTTTTGGTACCTTTGTCATCAGCCAAAGAAATTCAATCAATAAAATTCATGAAGAATTACTCATTTACAATAACCATTTACAATATGTAGAAGTGAACTTTGCCTTTTGTTCCATGCAAAAGGATTTCCTCACCCCATAAATAAATACATTCCTTTATGTTTCTGCTACATCTCATTATATCAGAAAACTTACTTACCATACTTTACAGTGCTGTTCTTCTCTAACGCTACATTTCATGCCATAATAAATTCCAAATAATATTTATCATATTCTACTGTAAGCAGCGAGTGAGGGATAGAAGAAAGTACCATTTCAGGATCCTGAAGAATATTAAAATTCTGCTTAGAAATATATTACAGTTTATGGCTTCTGAGCCTAATAAGGTGTTTTTATTTCTTTTCAGTATCTTAGAGTTAAGTTGCCCAATACTCAGGGGACATAAAGAAAAATGTTATTTCCTCTGTTCTAGAGATGAGAAAATTAAAGGAATGATGCTCTTCATTAAAAAAATCTCCTTGTAACCAATGGATTATACAAGATATGTCACTGCCTGTCTGGCTCACACCCCACCTACTGTAATCTGACTATAACCCCTATAGCCTACGAGGCCTTGTCCTCTACCATAGGGCCCCTCTTGCCATAGTTGGTATGAGTTGGATCAACAGCACCTGGCCAATGGCAGCTCATCCAAAGGCAGCCAGGCTGTGAAGCTGATAGTAAAAATGTGCTGTGAGGGTGAGTCAGGGATGTGGCAAGGCAGTGATACATGAAACCCAAAATAATGAGGAGGCAAAAATATTGAGTAGCTGGTGAGGAAGCCAGTCAGTGAATTTTGTAAGTATTTCTCCACAGAAAAGCCAAGAGGGCAGAAGAGGCCAGACCCCAGAGCAGATTTATTGTGAATCCTTACAATAAACCTGTTTTTACTGACTCTCTGCTCCTTGCAACCAGAAACACAGTGACTTTTGACACAGTGCCTATTGGATAGTTAGTGCAGCTATTTAATAATTTATGTGGAAAAAAAGGACTCACAGAAATGTAAAATTCAAAAACCTAACAAGAAAGAGAAACCATTTTTTTTTCCTATTTAAACAACCAAAAATGTATAAAAATCAAGGGTTATATTCACAAAAAGATTACATCTTTGTCTTGAACCAGTGGCTATCACATGAGGCTTGAGGCTCACGTGAAATATATAAATAATGCTTATCAGATGTATTAGTTTTCTATGCTGCCCGATATTACCACGAATTTCGCAGGTTAATACAACACCCGTTCATTATCTCACAGCTTCTATAGGTCAGAAGTTTGGGCACGGCATAGCTGGGTTCTCTGCTCAGAGTATCCCAAGGCTGAAATCAAAGTGGCTGCTGGGCTGTGTTCTCGTCTGAGGCTTGACTAGGGCAGAATTTGCTTCCACACTCCCTCAGTTTGTGGGCAGAATTCATAACCCTGTGGTTGTAGGACTAAGGTCCTCAGCTCCTAGAAGCCACCCCTCTCCATAAGGAGTCACAACGTGGCTGTTTGCTTCTTCAAGAGCAGCAGGAGAACATCTCTCACTCTTGTCTACTAAGACAAATTCTAGTAAAGCTAAACTATCCTGTCTATTTCTATACTGTATTGTTACTAATGTAAATGATGTTCTTGGATTACTTTTCTAGCTATGTTTTACTCTTCAGCTGATAAACCAAACCAAAACACACCAAACTTGCTGCCGTCAAGTCTATTCCAGTTCACAGCGACCCTACAGGACAGAGTAGAACTGCCCTATAGGGTTTCTAAGGAGCGGCTGGTGGAGCCAAATTGCCAACCTTTTGGTTAGCAGCCGAGCTCCTAACCACTGTGCTATCAGGGCTCAATTGATAGGGGCTCATTATATAATATAAATTTCCATGGGTACTCATTTTAAAAATTAGAAAAGAAGCCACAGAATAAACCAGAAGAAAGTAGAATACAGGAATTTTAACAAAGGGAAAAGCTAGAATATATGATAGAAAAAATTCAAAAGTTTGCTCTTTGACAGGACCAATAAAATACATAAATTCTCAGAAGTTTGATAAAGAAGAAAAGAGAAAGGGCTAAAATTGAAAAAAAAGAAACAAAAACAGAGATGTAATGGATACATGGAAAATTAGAAATTATGAGAATATTACATGCAACTCTATGACAATATATTTTAAAATCTAGCAAAAAACAAAATTTTCCAGAAAAATGTAATTTAGTAAAATTGATGAAAAAAGTAGAAAAAAAATGAACATACAAACCACCAATGATGATTATAAAGGCAATAAAAGACTATCATTTTTTAAAGTGTAAACTCGGATAGATTTACAGCTAAACTGTTCAACTTTTAAAGGACTCATAATTCCATTGTTATTTATTCTAGATTGTAGCAAAAGATAAAAGAGCTTCCTAATTCATTTTTAAATCTTAAAATAGAAAAATGTAATAGAGTTTGAAACCAAAATCATGGGCCAATTTCACTTGAGAATATATGTGCAGATAATGTGGATAAAGTATTACCAATGAATCTATCAATATTTGCAAAATTTCAAAAGAATGATGCACTATGATCAAGTGGGGTTTACTTTAGGAGACTAAAAATGATTTAACCTCAAGAAATAAAACAAATTCACTGCAGCCAAAACTTAAAACTCTGTATGTATATGATTCTATAAATAAATACTAAAGACACTTGATAAAATTCAGCAGTAACTTCTAATAAAAGCTCCCAGTAAGATTGGAAGAAAATAGCCTAAATATAAAAAACAAACAAACAAACTCGTTGCCATCGAGTCAATTCCAACTCATAGAGACCCTATAAGACAGAGCAGAACTGCCCCATAGGGTTTCCAAGGAGTGCCTGGTGGATTTGAACTGCCGACCTTTTGGTTAGCAGCCACAGCTCTTAACCACTACGCCACCAGGGTTTCCAAATATAATAAGGACCATATAAAAAGAAACCACCATTAAGATCTGAGATATGACCCTTTATCAACATTATTATCCAAAATTGTTTTTGAGGTCTTATTTAATGAAGATAAGAGAATAAAACAATTTGTATACATAATAGATGATATAAAATTATATTTTAGAGATATATTTTATGCCTAGAAAATGCAAAAGACCCTAAAAATAAAGTTACTACAATTAATAAGGTAATTTGATTAGGTAACTAGATATAATTTATATACAAACCCAGTATTTTATCTCTAAATTAACAAAAATCAGTCAGAAATTAAAACAGGATAAAAAATCTTATTCACAATGGTGAAAAAACTCTCTGTAGTTATACAAGCTTATTGTTAAATACAAAACAAGATTTAAACAAGTGAGTAGGTCAGCTATGTCCTTCGAAGGAAAGACATGATGCCAAAATATTATAAATATAAATCTTCCCAAAAAGTATATACTTTGAATGCAATGCAATTAGAATCACAGTCATTTTGAATTAGGTAAAAATGATGTTAATGCTGGTCTGGAAAGATAAATGTCTAAGAAGAGAAAAAATATGAAAACAAGAGTAAATCTGGAGACTTGCCTAGCCATCTCCTAAAACTCACCACTTATAACAGCATTTTAATCAAAACAGGAATAAACAAATAACTCAACAGAATGGAATACAGTGTCCAGTAGTAGGTCCCAATATATACAAAAATTTAATAAATGACAGAGATAGTATTTTATCTCAGTAAGGAAAAAACATTTATTCAACATGCTGTCAAAATTAGTTACCCATACGTAAGTGAATTAAGTTGGACACAATTTCTCATTGTATAAAAAAATAGATTCCATATACAGTAATGATTGTTGTTGTTAGGTGCCCACTGAGTCAGTTCCGACTCATAACAACCCTATGTACAACAGAACGAAACACTGCCCGGTCCCACACCATCCTCACAGTCGTTGTTATGCTTGAGCCGATTGTTGCAGCCACTATGTCTATCCATCTCATTGAGGATCTTCCTCTTTTTTGCTGACCCTCTACTTTACCAAGCAGTAAAGACACAGATGTAAAATTAAAATACAAAAGTAGAATAAAATTTAGGAGAATAAATTTTGAGGAGGCCTTTAAATAAGTCTTTTTTACCAAGGTAGAAAGCCCAAAAGAAAAACTAGACATATTTGACTAAATAAAAAATAGAAACATAGGCAAAAGATGGATAATGGATTGGGAAAGTATTATCGATGTAAAAAGAGTTCCTACATATTGATAAGAAAATCACAAAAGTGTAAAAAAAAAGAATATGAGTAGGAAATGCAAATTTCCAATAAGCTCATAAAAACATAGTCGAACTCAATAAGAATCAGAGAACTGAATAATAAAATAGTATTGCTAATCAATTTCTTACCCACTAGGTTGGCAAAAATTTAATAGGCT
The DNA here is from genome assembly GCF_000243295.1 of Trichechus manatus latirostris. Classification (NCBI taxonomy): domain Eukaryota; kingdom Metazoa; phylum Chordata; class Mammalia; order Sirenia; family Trichechidae; genus Trichechus; species Trichechus manatus. Next base: position 2,297,856 of record NW_004444050.1, on the reverse strand, counting down.
GATAATATCCAGTATTAGAGAAAATTAGAGGTAGAGCAAGGACACTTTGATACACTGTTGAAAAAAATGTGAATTGTTCCTGACATTTTGGAAATAAATCTAGCAATTAGTTCCTTCATCCCTTTAGTTATAGCACTCCTGGTTATCTATCTTGTACACACAATAAAAATTTTAAAAAAATACTAAACCAGTAGCCATGGAGTCGATTCCAACTCAAGGTGACCCAATGTGTTGTAGAGTCGAATTGTGCTCCATGGAGTTTTCGTAGCTGTGACCTTTTGGAAGCAGATCATTAAGCCTTTCTTTGGAGGCACTTTTCAGTAGGTTTGAACCACCAACTTATCAGTAATCGTTTGCACCACTCAGGGACTCCTATTTTTTAAAAAAAAAAAAAAAAAAAAAAAACCCTTGCTGTGGAGTCAATTCCAACTCATAGTAACCCTATAGAACAGAGCAGAACTGCCTCGTAAGGTTTCCAAGGAACAGCTGGTGGATTCGAACTGCCGACCTTCTGGTTAGCAACCATACATCTTTTTTTATTTTTTATTGTGCTTTACAGTAAAGTGAAAGTTTACAATTTCAAGTTAGTTTTTATACAAAAACTTATACACACATTGTTATACGACCCTAGTTGCTCTACCTATACTGTGACAGCACACTCCTCCTTTCCATCCCAGATTTCCCGTGTCCATTCAACTAGCTCCTGACCCTCTCTGCCTTCTCATCTCACCTCTGGACAGGAGCTGCACATTTAGTCCAATGTATCTACTTGAGCTAAGAAGCACACTCTTCACAAGTATCATTAGTCCAGTCTAATCTTTGTCTGAAGAGTTGGCCTCTGGAATGGTTTTAGTTTTGGGCTAACAGAGAGTTCAGGGACCATGTCCTCCAGGGTCCCTCCAATCTCAGTCAGACCATTAAGCCTGGTCTTTTTACTAGAATTTGAGTTCTGCAGCCCACTTTTCTCCTGCTCCATCAGGGACTCCCTGTCATGTTCCCTGTCAGGGCGGTCATTGATGGTAGCCAAGCACCATCTAGTTCTGGTCTCAGGCTAATGGAGTCTCTGGTTAGGTGACCCCTTCTGTCTCTTGAGCTAATATTTTCCTTGTGCTTTGCTGTTAATTCTCCTTTGCTCCAGGCGGGTTGGGACCAATTGATGCATCTTAGATGGCCACTCAGCAGCCATAGATCTTAACCATTGTGGCCACCAGGACTCTAGTTTATTCACATATACAAGAATGTTTATTGTACTATTTATTACAGTGGCAAAAAATGGAAACAATATACCATCCATCAATACAGGAATAAATCATATTGGTTACATCCAACTCATGAAATATTATTTAGCCATTAAACAGAATGAGGTCTTGGAAAGAAATTTCTATGATGTACCAGATAAGTACTATTACCTTTTTTCCCTTATATTTATCAATATAATTTAAAAAAAAAATGTAATTCACTCTTGTGATTTGCATTGATTTGATTACTAATGAGATTAAATTTTTTTCATGTTCTTACTGGCCATTTGTATATTCTCTTTTATGAATAATGTCTTAATGTTGCTCATTTTTTATTAAGGTTTTCATATTTTCCTTATTGGTTAGCAAAAAATTTCTTTATATATAAGAACTCACTTTTTGATGATCAAATGTTATAAATATTTTTATTTACCATATAACAGTGTAGATGGAGTGAAGTTTCTCACATACAGACATGTTCCATTTTTAAATAGTTAACTCTATCAGTAATTTAATTTGTCCTTGTATTGGATTTAAAAAATGCACATTCCCACCCAAAGAGTATATAAATGTTTTCCCATATTTTCTTCAAGTACTTGTAAAGTTTTATTTTTTTTTTACATGTAGATCTTTAATCCATCTGGAGTTTATTTCAGTGACGAAACGAGTTAGGAACCTGACTCCCCTTGTTAAGTAGGGTTCTTGCCTGAAACAGCAGGCAGGAGCTCCAGGTAGGAGCCAAACAGAGCCAAACAGTATTCTTGTCAGTAAGCCGGGGGAAAAGAAACTAGCAATGGAAAGCTTGCCCAGGAAACAGCAATTTCCTCATGCACAGAGAATAAACCAGGCAGAGAGGAAATTTCCCTGCTTGGATGTCCATGTTGCCAACTCCTCCCAGATTGCTGGGCCACTAATACCTCATCCAGCCATTAGACCTTAGGGAAAGATCTTAACATCATACAAGAGAATGTTGGCAGGACCCAAAGAAAATCCCTCCATCCTACTTACTGACAAATAAAGGTCAGAATAAATCTTTTTCATTTAGCCATTAATAAATATAAAAAGAAGAAATGATACCCATAAAGATACTAGGCCCACCAAAAAATAAATACATACTGTAGCTAAGAGGTAAAGAACATATTTTAACATATACATAATGGAAAACAAGTAAATTTGAGAAAGCATTTTATTTATGGTCTTAAGGAAATTAAAGAAAACAGATTCTAGACCCTCTGAAAAAAAAAGAGTAAAGATGAGCTAAGAAAAAAACACTTACATGAAAAAAATCTGACAGACTGACTAAAAGAATGTAGAGAGGAGATGAAATGCCTTAATAGTACCTAAAACTGAACTAAAACTTGTAATAGTCAGAACCTATAACGCAGAAAGTCAAATAAGTCATGTGGAAGACAAACTTATAAACCTAGCCAAGACTGAAGAAGAAAGTGACAAAAATATTAAACTGGACAAAAAATGATAAAAATCATGGATATTCAACATATAAACAATACATTTTACTAAAAAAGAAATCTAAGCAAAAAAGACAAAAACATCTAACATTGCCAAGAAACTTCCTTTAGAAACTACGGTTGTTTTTTATCTTATCTTGGAAGGAGAATAAGCATCAGCTAGTTTTACAAACTATAATTACTCTGAGAAGGGATAAGCATTTTGTCTTGGTCAGTACAGTTTGGCCACTGAAGAATTTCAGTTCCTACTTAAGCTTGGTTTCCCTAACAAGATGAAGTAGATGCACCAATAAAAATTAAGCACTCTATTTTGAGTCAAACTCTGGAAAAAATAAGCTTAAGAGAGAAGAATTGCTTCTGAGGTAATAGTCTTCAGGATTTAGACAACTTGCAGAGTTTCTGGGGGAAGGAGGGGGTGATCAGTGGTGACTTGGTGGCAGAATTTTCACCTTCCATGGGGAAGACCTGGTTCGATGCAATGGCCCTCATGTGCAGTCACCAACATCTGTTAGTGGTGGTTCACGTGTTACTATGATGCTGAACAGGTTTCTAGTGGTGCTTCCATCTAAGACAGACTAGGAAGAAAGGCCTGGCAATCTATTTCTGAAAATTAGCCAGTGACAACCCTGTTGATCACAATGGTTCAATCCGCAACCGATTATGGGGATGGCCCAGGATCGGACAGCGTTTTGTTCTGTTGTGCATGAGGTGAGTTGGGGGCCTACTCGAAGTCAGCTGACAATAACAACTGCTCTAAGGGACAAGATTTTGAGGGTTGGGAACGCTATAAAAAGAACGATTGGACATGAAACCTGACGCATTCCTTTGACTTCCACCCTTGAACAAAGAGTACTTTACATCATATTTGGCATCAATCATGCCCAACCAGAGGATGAATATTTGAGCACTTGAACAGGGTTAGAAAAAGTGGATGGGGTTCGGGGTATGAAGTGTATACGGGGTGGGGAGGGTTTGGAATTCTCTGCCACGTTTTTGTCCACCACACCAATAAATTGGCCCATTTTTCTTTTTTAAATATCTGATTGATTGTTTATGTCAGTGGGTTAGGGGATTGTGAGAGAAGCCATTTTGGCCGGTCTGAATTCTTTTATCCAAATCAGAGTTCTTTTTGTAACAAATAAAACTATTGAGCTGAATACAAATCTAAATCTGCTGACCAAAAAGCCTCATCCTATACAGGGTGCATTTAATTAAACATAGACAGACCGGATGAATACTTTTTAAAGATGAATAAATAGTCCCTAAAAAGTACAATAAACTAAATAAATAAGGTAGACTGGCCTAGACCACTTCCTCACAATAATACATATAGGACAAAATACGTCATGTTTTAATGGGGAAGGATTGCATCTCAAGAATTCTACATCCAGACAAATTGTCATTCACTTGTAAAGACACCAGAAAGATATTATCAAATATCTAAGGAATTATAAAATATGCCACCCATGTATCCTGGAGAAAATATAAAATGCTTGGAGGTCATATTACAGCCATGAAGAGGTTAGGTAAAACAAAAGAACTCATGAATATGCAAGTGGTGGCACAAAAGAAATGGAAATGATAATGCCATTAAACTCAGATATATACCCAAATACCTGCTAAAATATAAATACAAAATAGAATAAAATGGTGCAAATAATAATTAACAGAAAAGGAACATGAGTTAGAAATGAATAATTTAAGTAGTAACAGAGATCAAAAATAATGAAATACACCAACAGAAATCTAGAAATTTTGGGAAAAGAAAATAAAAGCGTGCAAATTCCTTTGACTCACATCAAGCGAGACAATCAGTATGGTTTAATTTTTAATGTGAGTAATTAGAAAAATACATTCTCAAGCAAGTTTTTTTTTTAAGAAAAATAACCTTTTGTAAAAATTAAAACGAATGTAACCCTCCAAATTACTAGAAGGAACCAAAGAAAAGCAATAGAGTATGGTTTCAAAAGACATAAAACAAAGGGAACAGCAGACAAGATTTTTTTTAAAATTCTAATTGTATATCAGAAATAGAACAAAATATATTGGTTATATATAAATGAGTATTCAAAGAAAAAACTACATGTCTATAAAAGACATACCTAAAACAAAGTGATTGAGAAAATAAATATAAATATATAATAAAATAAATATAAGAATAATAACAATAGCAAATACTTACACAGTACTTAGTATCATGGGAATTTTATATCTAGTGACTCATTTAAATCTTCAAAATATCTCCATTTTTGAAGTTCAAAAAGATCAAGCAACTTGCCTAAGGTCATAGTAAGTAGCAGAGCCAGGATCAAGTCCAAGCAGCCTGGTACCAAAGTGCATGATTTTAATCACAACGCTGTATACACCACCTCTCAGATATGGGTGGTATACTGTCTTGGCTCCAGCATATCTGATAATGTCTCTTTGTTGCCTACATTTATGGAAAAGATATAGCAAACAAATAAAATAATGTCATACAAGCAAATAACTCTTATAGATTTCGGGACAAAAAATATTAAATTGAAGAAAAAAATTAAATAAATAAAGAAAATTGGTAAAGGGTGCAATCAGCCCAAGAGATCTAAATTACAACTAATTAGAAATAATACAGGATTTTGGTAACATGGCCAGTCATGAGCCATATATTATAAGTAATTACCAGTTGGAAAACATAATGAGAAAAGATCCTACCTCTTATAGCTCCCAAAATATGTAAAATATCTAGGAAAAGACTCAACAAGGAAAGTATATGACCTATGTGAGAAATCTACAAAATTCAGTGGAGGGTCATGCTAAGAGTTGATTAAGACATGTTCCTGGATTGGAAGACTCAATTATGGTTAATAAGTCAACTTTATACAAATTAATTTTTATATTTAAAGCAACTCCTATCAAAATTTGAAAGGATATTTTTAACTTGACATTTTGACTCAAAATTTCTCTGAAAGTATACACAGATAATAATAGGCAAGAAAATATTGAAACAGAAGCATACTGGAGAGCTTACAAAAACAGATGTCTAAACTTGCTATAGAGGAGCTCTGGTGGTGTAACAGTTCAGTGCTCATCTGCTAACTGAAAGAATGGTGGTTTGAACCCACTCAGTAGCTCTTTGGGAGGAAGACCTGGCAATCTACTCCCTGAAAGATTACAGCCAAGAAAACCCTATGGGGCAGTTCTACTCTGTCACATGGGGTTGCTATGAGTTGGAAATCAAATCAAGGGCACCTAATAACAACAGCAAACTTGCTATAAAGCTAAAATAATGATAATAGAGTTGAACTGAGGAAATAGCAGACAATGGAACAGAATATGAAGTCCAGAACCATGTCGACCTATGTTTATGTGTATTATTTATAAAATAAATTCAAATCGTTGAGTGTACTTGTCATTGGGCAGTAAAATTACAAATGATTTTTATTTTGTTTTGTTTCAGCATGTTTTGTCTTTCCTTAGTGTTTTGGGGTTTTCCTGAGCTCTCCAAATTTCCAACATTGAGAATATTTTAATTGTGTAATTAGGAAAAAAACATAAATGTTACTGGGTTCAATTCAAGTTGTAATTTAAGAAGAAAAATATGTTGTCTTAATTCTATGAATTTGAGATTCCTTCCATTGAGACAGCCAACTGAGGGGAAAAAAATGCTTTGGTAACAACTATAATCCAGGTAAACTGTGAAAGAGAAATAGAGCAGATAAGTAGTCTTAGAGAACTAGGTTTTTCTTAGAAAAGTAGGGCTTGGTGAGAGGCTATAGCAGGGAAATGAGTCAGAAAGGTGTCCCATGAGGGCACCTTCTTCAGGTAGAAAAAGGTTGGCATTCTAGGGGGGTGGAAATAATATAAAAATTCAATCCTTTTCAATTTGCATAAGCCTGATTCTAAAATGGTTTCTGGGACAAAACTGTTCAAACGAAGGTGACTAAGTTTTCTAAATCACTATTAATGTAGGCAAGCATTTCTAGAAAAATCATGAAACCGAAGACTACATACTCAATAACAGCTCCAACATATATGATAGAGTATGTAACTGCATGCATTATACATTGACAACCAGGAGTGTCTGTGTCATTTACGTGAAGGAAAGAAGATAACCATAACGAGAGTCATTTTTGAGATTAAGGAAAGCTCTAAGAATATTGCCGTCTTTTAAAAAAAGAAAGGCGTCATCTTCAACTTACTTTCTCAATTTTTTAACACAATGACTACCAAAAGAGTACAGAAAAGTACATTTGGTCTGAAGGATTTGGAAAAGCTTACTGGCATCAGAATCAATAAACCGTTAATATCCTTCCAAGGGAAATAGGTAAAACAGGTCTAAGGAAAACATCTGAACTCAGGGGTAGGTTATTGAGTTTATAGTAACAGGAAACTACCCTATCCTCACGAGGGAATGAACTGGATGGCTCTTATTTCAGAGAATGTGTCCTGTTTTAAGCTAAGATAGTCCAGTATAGAAGAAATATAATTAAAAAGGCCCTTCTAGTCTATGTTGCCAATTCTTCTGTGTGCACTGGGAAATAAACGGGGTGCAGGAAAAGGATGTAAAGAAGGGCACTCCTATTACCTATATTTCTAAAAAAGCCTTCTGAAAGCTCAGACTTGCCAAATCCTTCTGCTGAGGATTGCCAAAACTGAAGGAGGGAAGATCAAAAGCAAAGTATTGTCAATGTTGTTCTCTCTTTTTAATTCTTTTTTTGGCATCATTTTCTCAAGTCCAGAAGCTTACTGTTCATATCCTCTTAAGACTTAAATTGGGGAGAACATTTTTAAGATACATATATCAGATCATTAATGACATTTATTTTATTTTTTAATTTTTGCCAAAGCTTTAGAGCACACAAAATTTTATATTTTCATCAGCCTAAAAGACATATGATTAAACTAATTTTATCTTAATTTCAGATTATATTCTGACGAATGCTGTTTTATTGTTTTAATAAAACAAAATACCTGAAAATTTTATTAAACTTTAAAAGCCATTTCATCCAGCTTTTGAAATATCACAGAGCTACATATATTTTTATTATTATTTTTTATTCATAGAGCTAAGTAAATCAGAAGAAAATTTGTCCTGAATCAACAAAAGATGTCAACAACCAAACTTCATCTATTGACAATAAGGTAAATTGCAAGTATTTTTCTCTAAGATTGTGCATTTTTATTCTTATTTTCATTCAGATTTTCTACTTTCTTTGTCTTAATCTTTTAAAAGAAGGCCTTTGTTCATTTTTTATATGTATTTAAGTTTTTGTTTCTGTAAGGTAGTCTTTATTTTGACATTTGTTTTAAACCAAGAAACTAGATTATTATTATATTTCCCAGTTTTCCATCCATATGTTTAAGTTAAAGCTCAGCAAAAATAGCAAATAAACACAGAGAGACCCTTTGTTTCTGTTCCCAAGCCAAATGATCGTTGTAAAAATTCAGAATTCTCTGAGGTGTCACTGAATATGAATGAGCACCTAAAAAGTCAGTACACTTCTGTAATATTATTTACTCTTTTAAAAAATTCTCCAAAGACTAGGACAGATTTTTGGCATATTTATTCCTGCGTTATATTTGTAAGGCTACAATTTTGTGAATAGAAGAGATTCATATAAATTAACTTAGAAGAACTGAACAAATCTTAATCAGATTAGCTTTCTAATTAATCTAAATAAACCACTTCACTTCCCTATACAGTAAGGGTCAGTCTCCACAATTAAAAGCTGCTGTGATAGGATCTCATAAATTGAAAGGGCATTGCCTGATTGCTAAAAATGCTAGTTTTGCAAAATATTTTCTATAATAAGTAACATTGATATTATAAGGAGCAAAGTAAATGCGCTTTGTAATAATTAAAACATTACATATTCAAATGCTAATTTTTAAATAAGAAACATTTCTTTAATAAACATTAAATATATTTATCATTTAAACATTAATCCACTATCATCTAATGATACCGTAATAGGAAAAGACATTATCCTTAGTATAAACCAAACAAAAACCAAGCCTGTTGCTGTCGAGTCGATTCCGACTCATAGCAACCCTATAGGACAGATTAGAACTGCCCCATAGGGTTTCCAAGGAGTGTCTGGTGGATTCAAACTGCCCACCTTTTGGTTAGCAGCCCAATGCTTAACCGTTGGGTCACCAGGGCTCTAACCTCACACTTACATTGCCTATCACTTTAAAATTAGCATAAAACGCTGGGATGAGTCACTGTAAACACATAACTGGGCCTCTCTTACTTCTTCCAGCCATGTAACTACAATACAATACAAGTGCCCATTGACACCCATAATCTTCTGCAACACAGCCCAGGAAGAAGCCTGGCCATTAAAACTCCTATGCTACGCTAAGGGATCGGCCAGCAGGCTTTCATCTATCCATCTGCTATGCAGCTTGAAGAAAGGTGGTGAAGTCTGGGTTCTGGTTTAGGTGATGAAGAAATTATTTACCCTGGAAATTCAATCACAGAGAACTCTGCATTAGGATTCAGGATAAAGCCTAGCTAATTCTACAAAGATGCCAGAATTAGGAATTAAAAAAAAAAAAAAGTAAACATGCTTTGTAATGATTAAAACATCACAAATTCAAATGCTAATTTTAAATCGGAAACATTTATTTAATAAATATTTATTAAATATATTCATCATTAAACATTAATCCATTATCATCTAATAATACTGTAATAGGAAAAGGCATTATTCTTATTATAAACCAAACAAAAAAACCAAACCTGTTGCCATCGAGCCTTTCTGTGCCATAGTAGAATGTGTTCCATAGGGTTCTCAATGGCTGATTTTTCATAAGTAGATCGCCAAACTTTTCTTCCGAGGTGCTTCTGGGAGTGCTTGAACCACTAAACTTTTGGTTAGCCACCAAGTGCTTGATCGTTTGCATCACCCAGGGACTCCACAGAATTAGGAACGTTACTGTTACTGTTGTTGTGTGCCGTCCAGTCGGGGAACCTGTACTGTCAGCACTGCTAGGCCACATTTCTCTGAAGGCAGTAAGGACCTGGCAGAGCATGGGATCCTACTGCATAGACTCTGTTGGCCCTGAGAAGTGGTTTTCTCTACAAGAAGCTTCACCGTCAAAATGCCTAGCCAATTCTCTCTGTGTGCAAACAATGCAAACAAATTCATACAGAGCCTTCTCTACAGGATGTCTCCCTCAGATCAAGGAAGACAGATAAACGAGACAAGAGAGGTTGCTGCCTATGGCACCCACTCTTGTGCAACGTGTTAGGAGCCTTGCCCAGCTACGTAATAAGACCATCATCGCCTTCTCTCTTTTTCTTAGAATCATGAAACAGCAACTCTGTAAGGAACCTCATATTCATCTCATGCTCTCTAACTGTTCAACTCTCTGATGAGGAAACTCAAGCCCTGTGAAACTGTCACTACACTAGGTTGAACAGCATCCTCCTAAAATTCACGTCTACCAGAAACCTTAGAATGTTACCTTATTCGGAATTCAGGTCTTTGCAGATGTAGTTAGTTGAGATCACGCCAGATTAGGGTTGGGCCCAAATCTAATAACTGTGTCCTTATAAGAAGAGAGAAGGACACACAGAGAGACAGACACACAGGGAAAAGACCAGAAGCAGAGACTGCAGTGATGCACCACAGGCCAAGGAATGCTTGGGGCTGCCGGAAGCTAGGAGAGACATGAAAGGATCTCTCCCTCGAGCCTGACACCAGATTTTGTACTTCAGACCTCCAGAATGTGAGACGGTAAACTTCTGCTGCTTTAAGCCACTTCGTTAAGGCAGCCCTCACACATGAATACAATCACCTGGTCCCAGGTATTCCTGGGATGCCGATGATGCCCCTTCCACGGCACAGGCTGTGCTTGTGTCTCTGTGGCAATTCCTAAGTGACCTTTCTCTGTCCACTTTGAATCCAGCCCTTGACTGAAGCCAAAACAGTTCCTTTCCCTGATCCCTTCCTTATTTCCTTGTCCTCTGTTGCTAAAGTCTAGAAAAGAAAATCCACAAGAGCACAGAAAGAAGTAGACAAGAATGGAATGCACAATTCCGTCTAGATGGATTACGTTTCAGCAGCCAGCAAGCCGGTCAAAAGTCTGCAGGAGCAGATGCTGCTTCCAAAACTTATCTGCAAAGAGTTTAAAAGGGCATGTTAACACTGCAAACTCAACCTGTTTGCCGTATAGACCAAGAAAACATGAAAACAAGCTTGCCATCAAACAGCATCAAATTAGTTCCATTCTCTTCTGAAGAAATTAAGTAGAAAGAAGTTGTCAATCATCCTAGCACATCAAAACCAGGGACAAGGGCAGCCTCAGACAGATATTAAAAGTTTTAGCTACTCTATCCTGTGTTCAGGGCACAGTGACCTGTTCGGGTTATGTAAACATACCTCCTGAATTCTAAAATGGTTCCTCCATTTTTATGCCGGTTGTAAATTTCCCCTCTGTCCAACATCCTGACAGTTAAAAATATAGTTATTATTCCTTCTTTGCAAATACTATTCCCCTGCCCCTTTAGGCTGGCTGTCCCTCTAGCAAAAGTCAGTGTTCCTGAGAGTATTATCACTGGCTTTAACACGGTGAGAGAAATAAATTGTACCACATCCAAGTGTATGGTGGATAAAACACTACCCAGCGTCATTCAGCATGACAAGTCTTGCTTTATTTATTAGTGAACAAAACTTGCATGGGACTCTTTATTTCTCAACAGAAGGATTTGAATATTGCTTGGTTTATCTACTTCCTTATTTTTGTGCCAGGTCAGCAGCTAAAGGACTTGCATTTTTATACAAACCTTCATAAAATCATGGAAAATCACAGCAGAGAGAAAATGATTGTACTTAACATATAGCTTATAGTTATCCATTTCCCAAAGGGAAAAGAAGGAAAATGGGGGAAAAAATACATGTAAAAATGAACATAGGACATGAGGAATAATACAGTTAAAAATGTAATAAGTAACACAGATAGAGAGACCAGATAAAGCCTCCACACACATACTTATGCCTTGGGCTGCCTCTAACCAACTGGAAATTAAGTGCAACGTGAGGTTTCCAGTCAAAAGTCTCTAGTGTTCTCACCTAAATCTATGGAAGACAGTAGTCCTCATCATGAAAACCACACATAAATCAGAAAGTTGGCAGTGCTTGCTTTGGAGAGTCCAAAGCTTAAGCTGTTTGGAGATTGAACTTCCTCTCACCCTAAAGAGGGTGGGTCCTACCCGATCAGGATGAAGTAATGAGGGGGTGGGGGGGGAATTGATTTTCTTTCCAGAACCATTTATTGTAGTGCTTCATAAACTGCATACATAGATACCATCCTATGACCTGTAAGCCAAAAAGAGAAAAGCTAGATATACTTTCAAAAGTGGATTTTTAAGGAAGAACAGAAAGGAAGCAGGTGCAAATAAACAATATCTGAAAAACAAAGGAAAATGAACGGCATAAATTTCACAGCCTTTGAGATGGCATAGTGTTATTGGGCTTTCTTTTTCCACATTATCAATTTTACCCACGGAGATTTACAAAAAGGAAAATTCTGGCTTCTTATAACACGAGTTACCCTTCTTAATCGAAACAGTTGATTCCCAGGCCATAGGATGCTGGACAGCACAGGAAGGACTGGCAGCGAGGTTTTCTGCCTCAGACATAAACTAAGCCCCCATAACCTTCTCTATTCACTCATTTCTAAAACAAAAACAGATTACACCAAATCATCTCCAGTGTCTCATCCAGCTCAAAAACAAGACTGAGGCTGAATCACACAATGGTTAATAGCACAGGTTCTACAACCACTCTTCCTAATCATGTGACCTTGGGTAAGACACTTAACCTCCACGTGCCTCAGTTTCTCATCTGAGAAAAGAAGATAACAATTCCTATTTCACAGAGAGGTTAAAACCAGAAAACCAAGCCCACTGCCGTCGAGTTGATTCCGACTCATAGCAACTCTATAAGACAGAGTAGAACTGCTCCCATAGAGTTTCCAAGGGGCGCCTGGTGGATTTGAACTGCCCACCTTTTGGTTAGCAGCCATAGCTCTTAACCACTATGCAACCAGGGTTTCCAACAGAGAGGTTACAAGGGATAATGAGATAATCTATATAAATCATTTCAAATAGTACCTGGCACACAGTAAGCACTCAATAAATATTAGGTATTACTGTTGACAGTGCCCACTAAATGTGCTTTTTGCAAAGAAATTTGAAATGATTGGTGCAAAAAAAGGTATTGCAACCAAAAGGCTTAAAGGGAGTAACTTGGTGCATTTTTGAAAGGCTTCCAGAAAGAATCGGGATCATGGTTAAGGAGGGAGGAACTCTAACAAGAGTATCCAAGTAGTTGGGATAGGCTTTCCCTTAAGGGAGCCACTTTGTTCAAATACTATATATTCATCAAGTCACTTTCTGGTCTTGATTTATAGCTCTTGTTATTTCTGGTCTTATGTAAACTTCCCTTCTAGGAAGAGGTATTTCCTATTTTAGGTTATTAAACTAGTCTCTGGCTAAAATCAGGATTTGGTCATGGTGAGTCCATTTTCCCTAGAGCTTAATCACCCGTTAGATTAATTGAATGTCCAACTCCCAGACTGCAAAATTAGGAATACAAACCCCAGAGAATAACCTCTTAACCTACCTTTCCTGAACTCTCACAAGTCTCACTGACCGTTCTCTGCTTGAGCCCTAACAGCGTCCTCCACAAGTTATAAATCAGTAGCCTCTTACATTCTATTCCACTTCTGTGTTTCCTCGGCCAGTCTCCAGTCCCCATGGCCTCCACATTACAGGACTGTAGAGCACCTGGAGGGCAGAGCCTGTTCTAAACCACGTCAAGGTCCAGCCCTGTTGCCACCTGGTGCATAACAGTGCCCTTCAAAAGTTTAAGTGATACAGAGTCATTAAAAAAAAAAAAGTTTAATTGTGCAAGCCACTACTGTATTATATGTTGTTATACAATGATTTCTTCAGTTTAGTGTAAAAAAAGCCCAAGTAAATTTTTTACCAGCTGGTAATGAGGGAAAATTCTCCATTTTAATATTATACACTATTTTTTTTTAAATATATGAGGCTTTGTGAAATACAGGGTAGTGCAGACAGAAAAAGAACCAAGCCAGTTATCTTCCTTAATCTCAGATGTTAAAAATAATAATTCATAATTGACCAGGAAGGAGAAAATCACAGCTAAAGATTAAGATGAAAGAAAGGTGGAAAATAAAAGCATTTTAGCAACTTCAAAAAGATGAATTGAGCTGCTTTCTTGATGATTACTTGTATTGGAGAGCTCCATCTGGCTCTGTTCAAACCAGGACTTTGAACTGGTATATTCTGGTTCAAACCCTTGCTGAGAATTTGCATTTCTAACAAGCTCCCTGCTGAGAATTTGCATTTCTACCCCAGGTATACTGTATCAGAATCTACATTTTAACAAGATCTCCAGGTGATTCTTACGGATAATTTCTCCAGAAACTTGTCAGAAATGCAAATTCTCAGCAGGGAACTTGTTAGAAATGCAAATTCTCAGTAGCAGTTGGAACCAGAATGAACCGGTTCAAAGCACTGGTCCAAACCCATCAAAGTATGGGTGCAGGAAGTATTTCCCTCTTCCACACCTCCACCACTCCTCTAGGATCCAGGTTCAAACCCTTTATCTCTGGAGTCTGGGTCAGGATGGGGTATGAGTACACAAGAACACTGAAAGGTGGGTTGTCCATTTAGGGTAAATAAGCAAAATTTGGAAGCACAGAGGCATCACACCAGCTGAAAGTCAGCAGAAGGCATGCTGACAGGTGGCTTAGTCCTCACTGAATGACAATTAGAAGATGAGTTAATGGAAATCCCTGCCACATGCAACATACGTGCCTCGTCAGATGGAGAGGCTAAAGTTGGCTCCTAAGAGGTTCCAATGAGAGTGGGCACTGGGCAACCTCTAGATATGAACTCTGCTTCTGTTCATGATCCTTCACTAAGAGTCTCATCTCCTCTTTCCATGCCCTTCCATCTCTCGTGCCCCACCAACACAAGGAATCTTGTCTAGTCTTGATGACAGGAAGCCTTGTTTGGCCTTAATGTGTATAATGGCCATTTGTAGTGTCTGCCACCCAGCTTCTACTCTTCTTTCTAGTAGCAATAGTACCTCAATTTTTTTTACAGGGATGATCCCTCTCCTGAGCTCTGGTGACACAGTGGTTAAGCTTTCAGCTGCTATCCAAAAGGTCGGCAGTTTGAATTCACCAGCCGCTCCTTGGAAAACTT
>NW_004444050.1:2278621-2282820 GCF_000243295.1 Trichechus manatus latirostris | reverse complement strand
ACTTCCCAACTCCTTTCATGAGACCAGCATTACCCTGATACTAAAACCAGATAAAAATACTACAAGAAAATATCATGAACCAATATCTTACAAGAAGATGGACATGAAAATTTAAAAAATACACACACATATATATACAAACACGTGTGTAGGTGTATGAACAAATTAAATCCAGCAACTTATAAAAAGGATAATACATCATAACCTTTTAGGTTTATCCCAAAATCAAAGTTAAAATCATTAATATAATTCACTACACTAACAAAATTAAGGAGGAAGTCCACTTAATCATCTCAATTGATACAGAAAAATCACTTAACAAAATTCAACCCAATTCATGATTTAAAAAAAAAAAAAAAATTCAGCAAAATAGGAATAGAAGGTACTTCCTCAATCTGATAATGGGAAATCTATTAAAAAAAAAAAAAAACCTACAATTAACATCATACTTAAAGATGAAACACTGAATCCTTTTCCCCAAATATGAGGAGTACAGCAGGTATGCCTACTCTTACCATTTCTTTTCAACAGTGTACTAGAGATCCTAGCCAGTGCAATAAAGCAAGAAAATGAGATTACTGACATACAGGTTGAAAAGCAAAAAGTAAAATAAGTTAATGTCCTCATTTCACTATGTTGGCCTCTGTTTGGAGATGGTCACATGGCATAAATCAGGCCAATTAGACTCAATGAGAAACAATTCCTGAATTTCTGTATGAACTGTCTTTATTACCATGCTGTCTTTTAGTGTGATGAAGAGAGCCTCAATCTTCTGGGGTCCACCAGACAGAGCTGAAACTAGAACTACCCATTAGAAGCAGGGCCTGAAAATGGTCCTAATGACAATAAGCCCTGAACCAAGCTGGTTCAAGTTGTTCTATTCCTGGATCTTTCAGTTATGTGAAATAATAAATTCTCTTTTGGACTTCAGTCAATTTGGGTTAAGTTTTCTGACACTTATCCCACCTAAGAGTCTTAGTTTTTTTCTCATGTCTTCTTTCATAACTTAAATCCTCTCAGAGTTTAGGCTTTTGAACTCTTTTGTTTCTATTTTTCTCTTCCCTGAGTGTTGACTGGAAATATTCTTGAATAGGTAAAACAGTAACATAAAAATTAGTATATATAAATATTATCCTGCTACATGTATGAAAAATAAATGTGATATGGTGAAATAAAAAATTTTCATCACTAATGAATCAGTCAGTCCTCTGTAAACCTCTCCACCAATTAAAAGGTGACAAAGTAGACTGACTTACTATGCTCCTTCCAGAATCATTGCCCACATTCCAAAGTGATGTTAAGCTACATTTCTCCCACTCTGATTCCTCTACAGTTCTTTCACCTGTGGCTGTTCTCATTGCAACATCACAAGTAAGATGGTGGGCCTTATAATTGAAGCAATTTACTCTTCACTAAAGACCTCAGCTCTATTTGGTCAGAATGTCTTAGAATGTTAAAAGAAGACTCTGTTTGTCACATGATCCTGAGAAGTAGAAGTTATGGAAAAATAAAAATGAGATGGAGAAGGGAGAAAAGCCAGTTTATCATGTTAATGATCACAATACTGCTGTGGACAATTGAGATTCAATCCCACTGGGGACCTTTTGATGAATCATGTACAAAACACCTCAGAATTGTCCTATCAAGCTATAGGGAAGGTGGAATATTTAACCAACAACTCCCATCCCTCACTGGTTGAGGGTTACCCATGGGGGCATGAAATTCCTGGCATTTCTGGGCTGCCCTGTGTGAGTTAAGCAAGCACCTGTAACATGGAACAAAGCCCTCAGGCAGAGAATCAGAGAGACATAGATGCTTGAGCTGGGAAGCTGTCAATGAATACAGGACCTGTCTGCCCAAGTTGCAGGTAGACAGAAGTGGGTGGGAGAAATATGGCGTGGGGCATAAACAACATCTGTTTCACAGTCTAATGCTGATTTCAAGTCACCTTATCCTTGTGATCACAAAGCTACCAGCATTCTTCTGTCTCCTCCTCATTTACCTCATGGATTTCTCTACAGTTTCTATATCCCTCTGCATTCACCCATTTAACATATTATATTTCTGCTTCTAACATAGATAAATCAGTAAACCAGTTGTCATTGGGTCAATTCTGACTCATGGTGACCCCACATGTGTAAGAGTAGAACTGTTCTCCATAGGGTTTCGGTGGCTGATTTTTTAGAAGTAGATCACAAGGACTTTCTTCTGAAGCGCCTCTGGGTGGATTCAAACCTCCAACCTTTCATTAGCAGCCAAGCGTGTTAACCATTTGCACCACCCAGGGACTCCTCTAACATCGACCCCATGCCCTTATTCCATGTAACACATTCCTCTTTGATCAATATTGCCCAAAAGGCAAAAGAAACTTATGCATGACATAGCCCGTCACTTTTCTGAACAGCCTGTCCTTAATCTCCTTGAGAATCATCTTCTTGAGGAAATAGGAGCATCAACTTTCAAGAGTTTCGAGAATAAAGAAGACATAGTCCCTGCTCTCCAGCTGCCTAGCAGAGGAAAGACGTAAGGTCACAAATAGCTAAAACATAAGGCAGAATGAGCTAAGTGCCATAAGAGAGGTACATACAAAGTGTTTTGAGGGCTCAAAGGAGATAAATATCACATCCAGTTGGCAGGATCAGGAAGGATATGTGAATGAGGAGGCCTGAGAGCTGAGCCTGGAAGGATGGATGGGATTTTGTCGGTAAAAGGTGGCTTCAGAGCTTTCTAAATATAGAGAATACTATAAGCAAAGCTCAACCACAGAAAAATGCATTCTCCTTTGAGAAACAGTCTGGTTTGGCTGCAGCATAATGTACACATCAGAGAGGTGTACTGGGATAAATGGCTGGAAAGACCATTCTGCATACATTCTTAACCCATTCATTAATCTATCATCTGTGCTTTCAGCAATTAAAGGTAGCATGACATTAATGCCTCTGATGGTAAGGTCTACCACGTACCTATTATTTCTTAATACCAGTTTAGTATTCATATTTTTAAATTTCTGAAAGATCAAACTTGTAGGAAGGGAGTGTAAGAAATCAGAAGGGGGTCATTCCCTCATGATCATGTAAGGGTAGCATGCAAGTTTAATAGTCTATGATCGTTTTGTTTTTGTTTTGTTTTGTCCAATTACTGCTTAAAGAAAGAAGCGATAGTTTGCTATTTTATAACAGAAGTAAGGTGAGGTAATAAAAAAAAAGATGAATGAACGAAATGTCAGCACTTAATATTCTCTTCAACAGGTGCCTGAGTCTACACATACATGTGAGTTTAAAAGGAAATTAGCCAAACTAAATAACATGGGAAATCAATGTTAAACACATTTGTATGCATGTGGTTTTTCTCCACATCCTGGGGGAATTAATATTTTAGTCCTGCTGCAGTCCCATTATTAATCTTATACTTACCAGAGTCAAATGGGAAGTAAATCTGCTAAAGTGTAATAACTGCAGTTGAAGGGAAATTGTTTCTTTCTTACAGAACGAATACTTCAGTTTAAGGACTGTGTTAGGGCAGCCTATTGGTTCTTTTTTTCACCCACAAAGCCACAGTCTAAGTTCAGCTCTTATGAACACACAATAATGCAGGTTAATTTACATCTGATTGTCCGTCAGTACTTTTTAAAGCATATTCCCATACATTTAATCTTTAGAATAATCCTGCAAAGAAAATTGGTCCAAAAAATATAATCTTCATTTCACAGATTAAAAACCCAAGGTTCAAAAAAAAAAGTTAATTGATCAAGTCAAAGTTATAACACCGTTTTTTGAGTCCAATTTTAATGTTCTTTCCAGTTTACCTGAAATGAGTCTTAGAAACAAATCATTATTTGCTGAATAATTCACTTTTGTGACTGTACAATGTAATGTTCTTTCAGTAACAGCCACTAGTTGGTGTAATGTTTAGCTTGATTAGGAGTGTATAAGCTAGTTTTTAGACATTTAATATTCTTCCATGATTTCCATGATTTTCCTCTTACAAAGCAAAGATAAGATGATCTCTTTCATGTGCTTGGCTATAGTTCTCTGGAGTTTCAAAAAAGTCTGTGTAGAGACTATTGAATAAATCCAAGGTATTTCCTAAAGAAAACTTTGGCTCTGCCTCCAAGTACCATAGTATGCTTGTTCTGTACAAAGACAGGCCCTCTATATGTGCTAGAATATAAATTCAACCCCTCATTTTCATAACAGAGC
>NW_004444050.1:2270269-2278521 GCF_000243295.1 Trichechus manatus latirostris | reverse complement strand
GTGGCTGATTTTTTAGAAGTAGATCACAAGGACTTTCTTCTGAAGCGCCTCTGGGTGGATTCAAACCTCCAACCTTTCATTAGCAGCCAAGCGTGTTAACCATTTGCACCACCCAGGGACTCCTCTAACATCGACCCCATGCCCTTATTCCATGTAACACATTCCTCTTTGATCAATATTGCCCAAAAGGCAAAAGAAACTTATGCATGACATAGCCCGTCACTTTTCTGAACAGCCTGTCCTTAATCTCCTTGAGAATCATCTTCTTGAGGAAATAGGAGCATCAACTTTCAAGAGTTTCGAGAATAAAGAAGACATAGTCCCTGCTCTCCAGCTGCCTAGCAGAGGAAAGACGTAAGGTCACAAATAGCTAAAACATAAGGCAGAATGAGCTAAGTGCCATAAGAGAGGTACATACAAAGTGTTTTGAGGGCTCAAAGGAGATAAATATCACATCCAGTTGGCAGGATCAGGAAGGATATGTGAATGAGGAGGCCTGAGAGCTGAGCCTGGAAGGATGGATGGGATTTTGTCGGTAAAAGGTGGCTTCAGAGCTTTCTAAATATAGAGAATACTATAAGCAAAGCTCAACCACAGAAAAATGCATTCTCCTTTGAGAAACAGTCTGGTTTGGCTGCAGCATAATGTACACATCAGAGAGGTGTACTGGGATAAATGGCTGGAAAGACCATTCTGCATACATTCTTAACCCATTCATTAATCTATCATCTGTGCTTTCAGCAATTAAAGGTAGCATGACATTAATGCCTCTGATGGTAAGGTCTACCACGTACCTATTATTTCTTAATACCAGTTTAGTATTCATATTTTTAAATTTCTGAAAGATCAAACTTGTAGGAAGGGAGTGTAAGAAATCAGAAGGGGGTCATTCCCTCATGATCATGTAAGGGTAGCATGCAAGTTTAATAGTCTATGATCGTTTTGTTTTTGTTTTGTTTTGTCCAATTACTGCTTAAAGAAAGAAGCGATAGTTTGCTATTTTATAACAGAAGTAAGGTGAGGTAATAAAAAAAAAGATGAATGAACGAAATGTCAGCACTTAATATTCTCTTCAACAGGTGCCTGAGTCTACACATACATGTGAGTTTAAAAGGAAATTAGCCAAACTAAATAACATGGGAAATCAATGTTAAACACATTTGTATGCATGTGGTTTTTCTCCACATCCTGGGGGAATTAATATTTTAGTCCTGCTGCAGTCCCATTATTAATCTTATACTTACCAGAGTCAAATGGGAAGTAAATCTGCTAAAGTGTAATAACTGCAGTTGAAGGGAAATTGTTTCTTTCTTACAGAACGAATACTTCAGTTTAAGGACTGTGTTAGGGCAGCCTATTGGTTCTTTTTTTCACCCACAAAGCCACAGTCTAAGTTCAGCTCTTATGAACACACAATAATGCAGGTTAATTTACATCTGATTGTCCGTCAGTACTTTTTAAAGCATATTCCCATACATTTAATCTTTAGAATAATCCTGCAAAGAAAATTGGTCCAAAAAATATAATCTTCATTTCACAGATTAAAAACCCAAGGTTCAAAAAAAAAAAGTTAATTGATCAAGTCAAAGTTATAACACCGTTTTTTGAGTCCAATTTTAATGTTCTTTCCAGTTTACCTGAAATGAGTCTTAGAAACAAATCATTATTTGCTGAATAATTCACTTTTGTGACTGTACAATGTAATGTTCTTTCAGTAACAGCCACTAGTTGGTGTAATGTTTAGCTTGATTAGGAGTGTATAAGCTAGTTTTTAGACATTTAATATTCTTCCATGATTTCCATGATTTTCCTCTTACAAAGCAAAGATAAGATGATCTCTTTCATGTGCTTGGCTATAGTTCTCTGGAGTTTCAAAAAAGTCTGTGTAGAGACTATTGAATAAATCCAAGGTATTTCCTAAAGAAAACTTTGGCTCTGCCTCCAAGTACCATAGTATGCTTGTTCTGTACAAAGACAGGCCCTCTATATGTGCTAGAATATAAATTCAACCCCTCATTTTCATAACAGAGCGTCACCTTTCCACTTGTATTTCTAGTTCGTAAAGCCAGAATCTCTTACTTCAGTTAAGCAATTCACAATACCTGGATGACAGGCTTTTATCAGAATTCCCCTTAACTGCTCTCTAAAATTCTGAAAACCAAACCTGTTGCCGTTGAGACGATTTCAACTCATGCGAGCGACCCTATAGGACAGAGTAGGACTGCCCCATAGGGTTTCCAAGGAGCAGCTGGTGGATTCTAACTGCAGACCTTTTGGTCAGCAGCCAAACTCTTAACCACTGTGCCACCAGGGCTCTGTAGACGTCATCAAAAGGTCAATGAGACAACTGGGCAAATGAGGCAGCTCCTCTGTTTCTGAGGGGTAGGAATGGGGGCAGCATGGCCTAGAGTAGATTAGTGATCTCAAATTTTAATCTGCATTCAAATCACTTGAAGATCTCACTAAAATGCAGATTCTGATTCAACTGGTCTGAAATGAGGCTCAAAATTCTAACTAGCTTCCAGAGCCCTAGTGGTACAGTGGTTAAGAGCTCTGCTGCTGACCAAAAGGTTGGCAGGTGGTGGTGAGGTTGCTAGTTCAGGACCATGCTTTGAGTTGAAAAGGTCTAGAACAGTCAGCGCCTATACAGCCTGTGAGATAAGAATGGTTTTTACATTTTTAAATGGTGGGGAAAAAAAAATCAAAAGAAGACTATTTCCTGCCATATGAAAACAATACGATATTCAAACTTAAGTATCCATAAATAGCAGTCGTTGAAACTAATTTATCTACATATTATCTATGGCTGCTTTTACACTATAGTAACAGTGCTGAGTAGTTGCGACAGAGATGGTATGGCCCACAAAGGCTAAAATATTAACTACCTGGCCCTTTCCAGTAAACATTTGCTGACCTGTGGTTTAGAGCAGTAGTTTTCAACCCTGGTTGTACATTTGAATCACCTGGGGAACTTTAAAAAATATTGATAAGCTTGTACAACATCAGATCAATTAAGACAGAATCTCTGGGGGTGACGCTGGCACCATTTCTTTTTAAAAGTTCCCAGGTTAACTACTATGTGCAGTCAGGTTTGAAAACCTGGAAATACTCTCTTCCTACACAGGTCTCAACACCTATAGACAAGTCAAAGCTTAAAGTTGAGGTCTTCAACTCCTCACAGCTTGTTCCTGGACAACAATCGGCCCTATTGTCACTACAAACTAAGACTCAGTCCCTAGCAGAACTCTTTGGTGGTTTTTTTGCTCTTCTTTCAGAACTTTAAAAACTAGTATAAACCTTCACTACTCTCTTCATCTCTCACCACATTCATTTTCAAGTGTTGTCATTGCTTCCATCTTCCTCCTTCCTCCCTCTCTCCAGATGGCTGAAACCAGCAGCTGTGTTATCACTGAACAGTTTAACACACGTATGATCTACAAATGATCTACAAGGACACCCATCTTCAATCCTTTCCTTCAGGGAAGAACTAGATCTGTAGACCCATGTAAGGTCCACCCTCTACCTGTGTCTTTACTCCAGCGCTAGGGCCTCTTCTGGGACCTTGCACATTGTTCATCACTCTCCTGTATCATCAATCTTTCCCTCTTGGCTGCCTACTTTCCCACAATCTAAAATCAAACCAGTTACCGTTGAGTCAACTCTGACTCATGGGGAGCAGACGTGTGTCAGAAAAGAACTGTGCTCCATAGGGTTTTCAATGACTGATTTTTCAGAAGTAGATCTCCAGGACTTTCTTCCAAGGTGCTTCTGGGTGGACTTGAACCATCAGCCTTTCGGCTAGCAGCCATCTGCACTACCCAGGGACTCCTCACGATCTAGAAACCTGTTATATTTCTACATCTGCCTAGATTTCTATACCTCCCTTCCTGCCCCCACAAAACATATCTCCCTCTAGTTACTACTCAGTCTTCCCTCTTTATCATCCAAAATACTTGAAGAAGTATTCCTTATTTGCTGTCTCAATTCCCAATCTATCATTTACTTCTAAATCCAATGTGTAATGTTTTCTATCCACATCTTTCTGCTACATCTCTTCTCCAAAAAGCCATCAGTTATCTCCTAATTGCCTAATTTAGTAGACATTTGTTCACCCCTTATCTCTAACACCTCTCTATAGCATTGCACACTATCACTTTCCTAAAACTCTGACTGTTGATTCTCATCATACCTTTGATTATTCCTGTCCTGTCTCCTTGGCAGGCTCCCCTTCCTTCATCCAACCCAGGTAGCCCAGTGGTCCATTCACAGGCCCTGAGATGCTACTTGTTAATCTCTCTGCATCTCTCTTTTTCTCTCTCTGCATTTCAAAAGCAAAACACTTTACGTCAGATACAGAACTCAATAAGAGAATAAATGGCACTACTGGGGGCAAGGTTATAGATAGGGTGGTACTCACAAATTGTTGGTAGAACCTGTAGTGTTAATAGACACAAATTCACTTTGTGTCTCTCCTCAGCAATCAGTGGCAGTGGTAATAATGGAGCTAGAACACTGTGGACTTATCACCTGAGATCTGAGAAACTAGTCAGGGCTGCTGTTACCCAGAAGGATGGCACAGGGCATTTACGGAGAGCACACTGCCTTCTGTACTCACAAAAATTCCAATTTAACCACTTACAGGCTATGTTTTCTTAGGTAAGTCACAAATTCTTTAAGCCTTATATTCCTCATCTGCAAAATAAGTCACAGTGATTTAGGAGAACATGAAAAGAGAATGCACAAAGTTGAAAAGTACTTAGCATAGTGCTCGGACACAGTAACATTATCCCCTTACATAGCCCATACTGAGTGCCAGGCAGTCTCCTAGGCACTTTACATATATTAATTCATTTAGCCCTATAACAGCCCTATGTGGTAGGTACTGCTATCACCCTCCTTTTACAGTTTAGAGCCATCTGTAAACCACAGTTCTGATTATTCTACAGGACACCAGGACCAGATAAACAGGGATTAACACTAACTACTGTGAAGGGCTCAGCAGGGGAAATAAGCCTTAATGTCCTAAGGTATCCATTGAGTGTAATGAATTAGTGTAGCTCCTATTAAACGGGAATGGACTATCCTCAGGAGAATAGAGAAAAACAGTCACTCAAAAATAGCTGTCTGTGTTCGGTGGTCTGGTTGAGGAACCCAAACAGAGAAAGTAAGTATGGCCCTGAATCCTGTCGAATTATTCCCTGCCTTTGCCTCAGCATCACCCTCTGTCCATGTACCCTGTTTGCCCAAGCTACAGAAAACTAATTCCCCATAGTAAAGAAATCAGACCATAGAAGTAGGGCAGGAAACTCACTTGTTTGTTATTGTTGATTTAATTGAGGTGAAATTCACTTAACATAAAATTAACCATTTTAAAGTGAACAATTCAGTGGCATTTAGTACTTTCACAGTGTGGTATAACCACCACCTCTACCTAGTTCCAACACATTTTTATCACCCCATACCCACTAAGCACTTATTTTTCATTTCCCCCACCCCTCAGCTTCTGACAACTACCAATCTGCTGTCTCTATGCATCTGCCTATTTCATATAAGTGAGCTCATATAATTTTTGTCCTTTCGTGTCTGGCTGATTTCACTTAGCATAATGTTTTCAAGTTTCATCCATGTCGTAGCATGTATTAGAACTTCATCTCTCTTTATTTCTGAATAAGATTGCATTTTATGGGTATGGCATGATTTGTTTATTCATTCATTGGTTGATGGACACTTGGGTTGTTCCCACCTTTTGGCTATTGTGAACAATGCTGCAATGAACATTGGTGTTCAAGTATCTATTTGAGGCCTTGCTTTCAAGTCTTTTGGAAATATATCTACAAGTAGAATTGCTGGGTCATATGGACAGTCTATGTTTAACTTTTTGAGGAGCCACCAAGCTATTTCCCATAGTGACAGAATCATTTTACATTTCCTACTAGCAATATCCAGAAGTTCCAATTTCTCCACATCCTCTTTAACATTTGTTAACAGGAAAATTCATTTTTGAAGCAAATATGAAGCAGTATCTATATTTGGGTATGTGGTAGAGTAATTTACTGAGCTACTAATTAGCTTTTTGCTGGTGCTTAATAATTCAAAAGATTGAAATCACATTTGTCTTCTCTATTTTGGCTTCTATGCTCCACCCCACCTTCTGAGAAGGTAGCTAGACTTTCTGCTCTCCCTTGCCACAGGGTAGACTGGAGAGCTAAAGCAAAAGTGGCCTGAAGGGAACCTCCCTTCTTTGCTATAATTTTCCACAATCCTGGTGCTATGACAAGAAAGGGAAGCCACTGCATTTGGTGTGACAGTGAGGAACAAAGGTGGAGACACGTGTGGCATAAGCAGCAAGAGAAAGAAAAAGATTGCCCCAACTGCAGGAAAGAGCTGGAGGCCTGTGGGATCCACAAGTAAAAGGAACCGCAAGTCTCGCCTTTGAAGAGCTCCAGAAAAGAGGTTGCACCTTCATCAGAAACAACAACACAGTCACCACGCCTGAGCACCTACACTTGCACACTCTGGATAATACAACTGTCCCAACACCATCAGATTCCAAGGGAATGGCTGGGGTATAAGAGTAGATATTACCTAGGGGCTCAATTAGGGGGTTTTACAAAGGTGAGAAAAGTTTTGTTTTTTGTTGTTGTTGCACAATGAGTGGGAGCTATAGATACCAAAAACAACCTAAAATGTACAGGACAGTCCTGTACCACAAGGATTGTCCCACCCAAAATACCAGCACTCCCAGGGTGAAAAAAATTGGTGGTAATGGGCATCCTTGAGGAAACTAGTGTGGACTAAAAGACCAAAATCCCCCTGAATGATCTCTTCTGTGCACCACCCCAAAGCCTTTTGCCCCAAACCTTTGTGAGTGGGAGAGTGAGCCCCATTATGACTGACATTGAATTCTCTTCAAGCTAGGTGGTGGGGGCTTAAAGTTGGATTTAATTTGATTTAAAAGAAATCAAATAGAGACAACTGATACACCCTATAGATATTTAATTTTAGGAGTATAGTGTCACTGGATTTCTGACTGTAAACAATGATCAGCACTTGGTCATCCCCTGTGCACTACTGAGGGCACACTGGCACTTTCTATGGTAACAATTCTGAAGATGGCTTTCCTTGTTACATCTGTGTCCTAGTGCAATGAATAAGAAACAAGGCATCCTTCTGTCCCCAAGGGAACAACACCCCATGTGACCGTTAAGGCTATGTATCAGTTTGGCTGGGCCATGATTCTCAGTGGTTTGGCCATTATGTAATGATGTAGTTATCTTCCATTTTGTAATATAATGTAATCAGCTCCATGATGTGCTATGATGATATGATGTGATCACTCTATCAGTTGTAAGAGGAGTTTCCTCGGGGGTGCAGCCTGCATCCAATATATATGGATGTTCTGGTAAAGCTCGCGGGCTTTTGCTCACTCTGGATCCTGCATCCGGCTCATCGGCATCTGCCCTCTGGTTCTTGGAGCTTGAGCCAGCGGCAGCCATATTGCCTGCTTATCTTTAGATTCATCAGCCTCCATGGCCCGTGAGCCAGCAGCCTGCCATCTGACCTGCCGATCTTGGGTTCATCAGCCCTGCAGCTATGTGAGTCAGGAGAAGCCTCCAGCCTGATGCCTGACCCACAGACTTGGGACTTGCCAGCCTCTACAACCATGTAAGCCACTTCCTTGAGATAAAGCTCGCTCTCTCTCTCTATATATATATATATGTATATACACACACACACACATATACACTCCCTTGGTTTTGCTTCTCTAGAGAACCCAGTCTAAGACATTTGTTACCCACTGTGATTCTAGAGAAACAAAATTGTAAGCATGAGTTTTCTAAATTGGTTCTCAAGTCTATTTAGTCTTAAATATGTTGATGACTCTGCTTCCAGTAGTAAAGAGGGCACTGCTATTCCATAGCATGAGGTGGCAATAGAAATATGCAACATATCATCACCAATAGATCAAGTACTGGTGAGAGGTGAGAATCTGGGTGATTATATGTTTGATACTTTTCTACACTTTTGTCAGAAAGAGAAGTATAAGGAAGCTCATCAGTTGGTCCTACTTTCATTAGATAAACTGGTGAAAGAAAGAGATGAACAGGGCTTCAGAGTCATAGCTCAAGTGCTACATAAAATACCTCAAAGTCTGTCACTTGTGCCCTGAAAGAAAGCCTTATTTCTTGTAGGAACAGAGCTAATATTGATGAAACCAAGCCCAGAGTCTTATCGTAAGAGTGGCTGAATTA
>NW_004444050.1:2265366-2270169 GCF_000243295.1 Trichechus manatus latirostris | reverse complement strand
GCCATCCTCTGCAGATAACTACTCTTCTTTTGAGAAACCCTTTTGGATTGTTACTGGGCCTTAGTAAAGACTGAACGCTTAAGCATGGGCCACCAAGTCAGTATGAGGCCTGAGATGCCCATCATGAACTGGGTTTTATCTGACCCACAGAGCCATAAAGTTGGATGTGCACAGCAGCACTCCATCATTAAGTGGAAGTGGTATATGTGAGATAGAGCCCAAGCAGGACCTGAAGGCACAAGTTGCATGAGGAAGTGGCCCAGATGCCCATGGTCTCCACTCCTGTCACATCACCTGCCCTCTCCTAGTTTGTACCTATGGCCTCATGGGGAATTCCTTATGATAAGTTGACTGAGGAAGAGAAAACTTGTGCCTGTTTTACAGATGGTTCTGTGTGATATGCAGGTATCACTCAAAAGTAAACAGTGGCAACACTACATCCACTTGCTGGGAACTCCCTGAGCGACAGTGGTGAAGGGAAATCCTCCTAAGGGGTAGAGCTGCTAGCAGTGCACGTGGTTTTTCACTTTGCTTGGAAGGAGAAATGGCCAGGTGGGCGATTATATACTGATTGATAGTCAGTGGCCAATGGTTTGGCTGGATGGTCAGGGACTTAGAAGGAACATAATTGGAAAATTGGAGACAAGGAGGTATAGGGAAGAATTATGTGAATAGACCTCTCTGGATGGGTCAAAGAAGTGAAGATATCTGTATCTCATGTGAATGTTCACCAAAAGGTAACCTCAGCAGAGGGAGATTTTAACAATCAACTGCACAGGATGATGCATTCTGTGGAAATTAGTCATCTTCCTTACCCAGTCACTCCATCATTGCCCAGTGGGATGAGGAACAAAGTGGCCATGGCAGGGATGGAGGTTATGCATGGGGTCAGCAACATGGACTTCCACTCACCAAGGCTGACTTGGTTACAGTCACTGCTGAGTGCCCAATCTGCTAGCAGCAGAGACCAACTGAGTCCCTGACATGGCACCATTCCTCGAGGTGATCAGCCAGCAACCTGGTGGGAGGTTGACTACACTGAACCACTTCCATCATGGAAATCGCAGTGTTTTGTTCTTACTGGAATAGACACTTACTCTGGATATGGATTTGCCTTCCCTGCATGCAATGCTTCTGCCCAAAACTGTCATCCATGGACTCACAGAATGCCTTACCCACCATCAGGGTATCCCACACAGCATTGCCTCAGATCGAGGGACTCACTTCACAGCAAATGAAGAGC
The DNA here is from genome assembly GCF_000243295.1 of Trichechus manatus latirostris. NCBI lineage: Eukaryota > Metazoa > Chordata > Mammalia > Sirenia > Trichechidae > Trichechus > Trichechus manatus. Next base: position 2,268,926 of record NW_004444050.1, on the reverse strand, counting down.
AGCAATGGGCCCATGCTCATGGAATTCACTGGTCTTAACATGTTCCTCATCATCCTGAAGCAGCTGGCTTGAAAGAATGATGGAATGGCCTTCTCAAGACCAATTACGATGCCATCTAGATGGCAATACCTTGCAGGGTTGGGGCAATGTTCTCCAGAAGGCTATATATGCTCTAAACCAGAATCCAATATATAGTGCTGTTTCTCCCATAGCCAGGATTCATGGGTCCAGGAATCAAGGGGTGGAAATGAGAGTGGCTCCACTCACTAATACCCTTAGTGACCCACTTGAAAAATTATTGCTTCCTGTCCCTGCAACCTTATACTCTGTGGGTTCCAAAGGGATGAATGCTCCCACCAGGAGACATGACAATGATTCTGTTGAACTGGAAGTTAAGAATGCCACCCTGCCACTTTAGGCTCCTCGTGCCTCTGAATCAACAGGCAAGGAAGGGAGTTAATGTATTGGCTGGTGTGACTGATCCTGATTATCAAGGGGAAATCAGACTGATATTACATAATGGAGGTAAAGAACCATATGTCTGGAATACAGGGTATCCCTTAGGTCATCTCTTAGTACTACCATGCCCTGTGATTAAAGTCAATGGAAAACTACAGCAACCCATTATGACACGACTACTAATGGCCCAGACCCTTCAGGAATGAAGATTCTGGTCACCCTACCTGGCAAAGAACCATAATCAGGTGAGGTACTTGCTGAGGGCAAAGGGAATACATATGGAATGGGTGGTGGAAGAAGGCACTTCTAAATAACAGTTACAACCACGTGACCAGTTGCAGAAACAAGGACTGAAATTGTTATGAGTATTTCTTCCTTACATGTGTGCATCAAATATTTTTTTATTCATTTGTAAAATATAAGATGTAAATTGGTGCTAGTGCATTTTCTGTTGTACACATTAGTTGTATCATGTTAGGCGCAAGTATGACTTTGTAATTGTCTTTATTTAGAGATTGTGTATGATTTACGGAGCTGTGTACAGGTGCCAGGTTGACAAGGGGTGGACTGTGATGCTTAAGGTTGTATGTCAACCTGGCTGGGCCATGATTCTCAGGGATTTGGCAGTTATGTAATGATGTAGTTTGGCAGTTATGTGATGATATTATTTGGCAACTATGTAATGATGTAGTTATCTACCATTTTGTGATATAATTTAATCACCTCCATGATGTGATCTGATGTGAACAACCAGTTAGTTGTAAGGGGAGTTTCCTCGGGGGTGTAGCCTACCTCCAATGTATATGGACATCATGGCAAAGTTCACTGACTTTTGCTCCCTCTGGATCCTGCAATCAGCTAGTCAACATCTGACCTCTGGTTCTTGTGAGTTGAGCCAGTGGCCTGCTATATTACCTGCCAGTCTTGGCACTGGTCAGCCTCCACAGACTGTGAGCTAGCAGCTTGCTGCCTTACCTGACAATCTTGGATTCATCACCCCTGCAGCTACATGAGTCAAGAGAAGCCTCCAGCCTGACACCTGACCCATGGATTTGGGACTTGCCAACCTCTACAACCATGTGAGCCATTTCCTTGAGATAAATCTCTCTCTCTCTCTCTGTATATATCTATATATACATATATATATGAACTGGTTTTGCTTCTTTAAAGAACTCAGCCTAAGATACTTCATATTCTTTATTCCTACTTTTAGTGAAAATGGCAGCAGTAGTTACATTTTTAAATTTTTATTTTTAAGCCATTTTATTTACAATCAATAAAATCTGTTTAAGCATCTGTAGATGCATCCATCCCACCTAACAATTGTTATATGTCACAGCAAGATTGGCAAGAAAGGACTTTAGCAAAGCTATATATAGTAACACAGATTATTGGTTTTATAAGAAATGTCCACACATCACCTTAAAACTAACAGTCATATGCCTTTAAAAAAATTAGAATTAGTGACTTCAAACATTTTCAACTTTAGAATTGAGGAAAGGAATAAAACACCATTTGTGTAGCATCTTTCTCAAAAAATGAAAAAAAAATTACATGATGTAATTAATCTTTACTCCTATTTCCTAAAGAAGGAAGGGCTAGCATGACCCTTAAGTAGAGGGGGAAGCACCACAATGAGTTCCCATTTCTTGCCAAAGGGCACTTATCAGTGGAGATGTGGTCAAAGTCCTACATGGGGATTAAGACACTTGTTAAACCCCATTCTCTTAAGATTACTATACCTATCATTTACTGAAAACTATCATTTACTGAACACTTACCATGTACTAGACACTATGCTTTAAGTACTTGTCTCATTTCAATCTTATAACAACCCTAACAGGCTATATAATTATCCCCATTTTACAGTTGGAGAAATTAAGGAGAGTGACATTAAGTAACTTACACAGCCGCCAATGAGAAGTACTGATAGATTTCCAAGCAGTATTGTTAGAATCCAAAGCCCATGCTCTTAGTTCATGAGTCTTCCTTCACAGTGAAGAGATTTCATGCATTTCAGAATTAATACGGATTATTCCTAGTGGTCCTCAAGGACACTGGCAGTGCCAAATTAGAATATGAACTAATGGAGCTATTTTCAATTTCTTGAAACGTTAAGATTATTGACAAGAATTCTGGTTTTATCTCCCATACTATCCAGTACCTTCCCCTTGTCATTAATACTAATTATACCTTATTTTAATTACTTCTTTAACATACCTTCCCTGCTAGACTGCAAGCTCCTCGAGGACAGGCAAAGTGTCTATCTTCACTCACCACTAGTCTCAGCACCTAGCACAGTGCCTGGCATGTAATAGCCTCTCAGTAAACTTTTGTTGATGAATGACTGAGTGGGGCAGGGCAGCCTTCTGAGGTACGGAAGTATGACACAGTGGTGGCACCTGGATCAATAAGCCTTCATTATCAACTGCTGGATTATGACTGACTTGTGATCCAAGAACCTGTTACCCAAGGAAACAGAATAAGAGCAGAGATCAACAGTAAATAAAATCTCACCTATCTACAAAGCCTTTTCGAATGCATCACAGGAGACCTAATGGCTTCTCTTTATTCCACTATAGGTATGAAACTCCCGAACCTGGCTTTCTCAAGCTTGCAGCCATTACACTTGCTTCCGTCCCTCAACTGGATATATTCATTTTTGTATCCCCAGCACCCCACAGAACATCTATACCTTTAACCTTTCCTCATCCTCTACCCAATGCACTTAGCACTAACCTAATTTATTTCCCTTTTAGTAACAAACCAAAGGGCTCCCCTTTATGTAAAATAGTCTGGTATTTATCCACAATCAAGTCCCAACTCACATTCCAAATTTATTTCCCACTATCCCTCCCTTCAAGGAGTCCCTGGGTGGTACAAACATTTAAGCACTTGGCTACTAGCCGAAAAGTTGGTGGTTAGATCCCAACCAGAGGTACCTCTGAACATAGGCCTGAGGATCTGCTTCCAGAAGGATACAGCCTTGAAAACCCTGTGGAGCATTGTTCTGCTCTTCACACATCTTAGAATCATCCAAAGAGAACCCCTGCTAATGCTCTGACAAACTTGTCTTTGCTCATGCAATTCACTCTGCATCA
>NW_004444050.1:2258147-2265266 GCF_000243295.1 Trichechus manatus latirostris | reverse complement strand
TCTCTCTCTCTCTCTCTGTATATATCTATATATACATATATATATGAACTGGTTTTGCTTCTTTAAAGAACTCAGCCTAAGATACTTCATATTCTTTATTCCTACTTTTAGTGAAAATGGCAGCAGTAGTTACATTTTTAAATTTTTATTTTTAAGCCATTTTATTTACAATCAATAAAATCTGTTTAAGCATCTGTAGATGCATCCATCCCACCTAACAATTGTTATATGTCACAGCAAGATTGGCAAGAAAGGACTTTAGCAAAGCTATATATAGTAACACAGATTATTGGTTTTATAAGAAATGTCCACACATCACCTTAAAACTAACAGTCATATGCCTTTAAAAAAATTAGAATTAGTGACTTCAAACATTTTCAACTTTAGAATTGAGGAAAGGAATAAAACACCATTTGTGTAGCATCTTTCTCAAAAAATGAAAAAAAAATTACATGATGTAATTAATCTTTACTCCTATTTCCTAAAGAAGGAAGGGCTAGCATGACCCTTAAGTAGAGGGGGAAGCACCACAATGAGTTCCCATTTCTTGCCAAAGGGCACTTATCAGTGGAGATGTGGTCAAAGTCCTACATGGGGATTAAGACACTTGTTAAACCCCATTCTCTTAAGATTACTATACCTATCATTTACTGAAAACTATCATTTACTGAACACTTACCATGTACTAGACACTATGCTTTAAGTACTTGTCTCATTTCAATCTTATAACAACCCTAACAGGCTATATAATTATCCCCATTTTACAGTTGGAGAAATTAAGGAGAGTGACATTAAGTAACTTACACAGCCGCCAATGAGAAGTACTGATAGATTTCCAAGCAGTATTGTTAGAATCCAAAGCCCATGCTCTTAGTTCATGAGTCTTCCTTCACAGTGAAGAGATTTCATGCATTTCAGAATTAATACGGATTATTCCTAGTGGTCCTCAAGGACACTGGCAGTGCCAAATTAGAATATGAACTAATGGAGCTATTTTCAATTTCTTGAAACGTTAAGATTATTGACAAGAATTCTGGTTTTATCTCCCATACTATCCAGTACCTTCCCCTTGTCATTAATACTAATTATACCTTATTTTAATTACTTCTTTAACATACCTTCCCTGCTAGACTGCAAGCTCCTCGAGGACAGGCAAAGTGTCTATCTTCACTCACCACTAGTCTCAGCACCTAGCACAGTGCCTGGCATGTAATAGCCTCTCAGTAAACTTTTGTTGATGAATGACTGAGTGGGGCAGGGCAGCCTTCTGAGGTACGGAAGTATGACACAGTGGTGGCACCTGGATCAATAAGCCTTCATTATCAACTGCTGGATTATGACTGACTTGTGATCCAAGAACCTGTTACCCAAGGAAACAGAATAAGAGCAGAGATCAACAGTAAATAAAATCTCACCTATCTACAAAGCCTTTTCGAATGCATCACAGGAGACCTAATGGCTTCTCTTTATTCCACTATAGGTATGAAACTCCCGAACCTGGCTTTCTCAAGCTTGCAGCCATTACACTTGCTTCCGTCCCTCAACTGGATATATTCATTTTTGTATCCCCAGCACCCCACAGAACATCTATACCTTTAACCTTTCCTCATCCTCTACCCAATGCACTTAGCACTAACCTAATTTATTTCCCTTTTAGTAACAAACCGAAGGGCTCCCCTTTATGTAAAATAGTCTGGTATTTATCCACAATCAAGTCCCAACTCACATTCCAAATTTATTTCCCACTATCCCTCCCTTCAAGGAGTCCCTGGGTGGTGCAAACATTTAAGCACGTGGCTACTAGCCGAAAAGTTGGTGGTTAGATCCCAATCAGAGGTACCTCTGAACTATTTCCCACTATCCCTCCCTTCAAGGAGTCCCTGGGTGGTGCAAACATTTAAGCACGTGGCTACTAGCCGAAAAGTTGGTGGTTAGATCCCAACCAGAGGTACCTCTGAACATAGGCCTGAGGCTCTGCTTCCAGAAGGATACAGCCTTGAAAACCCTGTGGAGCACTGTTCTGCTCTTCACACATCTTAGAATCATCCAAAGAGAACCCCTGCTAATGCTCTGACAAACTTGTCTTTGCTCATGCAATTCACTCTGCATCAAATGCCCTTAATTTTCTCACGCTGGAGCCCAGCTCAATTATTACTTTTTCCAGGAAGCTTTCACAGGCAGCTCATTGCAAATGTGCATAATCCCTTATTCATCTGAATCCCCACATTTTATCTATACTTTTCTGTTGCCATTTATCACTTTACAAATTCAGTGCATGCTTCCTCTTCCCTACCAGATGGTAATCTGCATGAGGGCAGAAGCCGCATATTTACCTCTGTATCCTCCTCATAAATTAGCACAGGGCCTTCTACATAGTAGGTATTTTATTACTATAAATTGAGTAAATAAATGGGTTAAGTATATCTTTGTTCCGCTGTTTGTATGCCTTGAGCCTGGCCTAATGGAAACGGCATTATTCATAAAACTGATTCCTAGTACAATTTTTCTCACAAGTAGTCATGAAACTTAAGCAAGTTACTTAACCTCTATGGGTTCTAGTTTCCTCCTCTGAAAGAGAGATGAACTAGACGACCTGGTAGCTGAAGCCAGTATTAATATACTTGTATTACATATTAGGAGCCCTGGTGGTACATAGATAAATAATTCCAAGCAGAGGAAACACTATTCCCCTTACTCTTTGCCTAGTAACCCTCAGACTTTCTTCAGAGCTCAACTCATCGTCACTTCCACAGAGAACTTTCCTGATGACCATGACTATATCAAATCCCTTCACATAATGCCTGTACAGTACTATAAATCTCCACTTTGCAGGACTTATCATGGGCATAGGTCCCTGGGTAGCACAAACAGTTAGTCCTCAACTCACTAATAGGAAGGTTGGCAGCTGAAATCCACCCAGCGGCACCAGAGAAGAAAGGTCTGGCAATCTACTTCCATAAGATTACAGCCATTGGAAACCCTATGGAGCACCGCTCTACTCTGATACACATGGGGTTGCCATGAGTTGTAATCAGACAAGTTGTAATCAGCAGGTTTATCACAGTTACAATTTATATTTATTTCTGTGATTATTTAATTAACGTCTCTCTCCACTTCTCCCCTGTATAGTCAATAAAAAGGAAGGAATAAGTGTAATCTGTCTTGTAAGATCTTATAAAGAAGACACTTTTTTCAGTAATTCTCTTTATAATATATGTAATCACATATGTTTGAGCACTTGAATACTCCCCAGAGGTGATGGACACAAGCTAGCTGATCACAACTTCAAAGAATTAATGTAGTTTTCAGGCATCTACCTTGTCATTTCATTGAAGTTTATATATATTCTAAGACTATGATCTCTGATAGTCTTATTCATAAGGATGTAATCTAAGTTTTCTCATTCGTTTCATTTCAGCTGTTTGCATTTTTAAGTGTACTTTTTCATTAATAAAAAAACTTAGTAATTTGTTAAGTAAAAATACTAATTTAGAGACTCTTTTTATGATGTAGAAAGTGAGCCCCTAGTATGAGCAGGAAAAAAAGAGGACTTTCTTTGTAAATAGCCACAATTTAATATTTGACTTTGAAAATTCACAAATAGAAATTAAACAGTTTAATGATTTATTAAATATCAATGAAATAATCTTTTATCAATATTTGATGTGAATAATAAGGAAAGACTACAACTTATCTTAATGATACAGCTAATTAAAGCAGGAGAAAATGGTATTTGAAATGCTTAACGTTTAAAAATATTGTTCATATTCTTATTGGTTTCTTTATCTCATGAATACTTTCCAATCAATACAAATACGTTTGATTTAATAAGCTGCTCCATTTTATTCCCCTGTAAGCTTTCCCTAACACTTAAGACATTATAGTTAGCACTGTAATTGTGAGCTAAAGGTCAGAGCTTAGCCCACAGAGCCAGAGCCTTACATCTTCTTTCACGCGCTCTTTTTTGTACACCTGGGAAGCATTCCCTTCCGTAAAAAAGGAGCAATTGACTGTAGTGACTCATGATCTCTTCCAATCCAATAAAGTGGGGTGGAAGTGCCAAATCCTAGAGACTGATGATTTCTCAAGAGACCACATAAGATGAGCTAAGCTCACTTCCACTTTCAAATAGCTTTTAACTTTTTTAGTCAAGGGTATAAATGTGCGGAGAGTAAACTTACCGGCAATAAAATTCTATTCCTAACAACATAATTCTGAGAGTCACTAGATTATGGAAGATTCTAAACAACTTATGTAGTCTATCAGAAAAGCCACATGCCCAAAAATCTCTTAAAACAGGCTGTACAGGGATATATCCTAAAAATAAATGTATTAAGAAGTGTCTATATTTTCAAGCATTATAGGTATTTTTTGAATAATAAAAACAGTAAAATTAAGAATCCATATACCTTAAAATTTCCACACTCAGGAAATTTCTAGAATTGCACACACATACACACAACACACCCACCCACCCACAACCACACCCACACCCACACCCACACACACACACACCTTCCTTGATGATAGGAACCACATTTACTCCAGATCTGTGTCATCAGCCCTTGGTAAACTGTGTTGAATTAATAAATAAAATTTTATTCACTCCTTCTAAAATAATTCCTCTGAAGAAGAAAATGTAAAAGAAATATAAACAAAATGATTTGACATGAAAAAAATCACTCAATATTTGGTCACTTATCCAAAACTGATATTTTTCCAATTGTTATGCAAGCATTTGGTTTGATGGACTTCCCAAGTATGTGTGGGTTTTTTAATGATTGGGATTCCAGTAGAGTGGAAGAGATAATGAAGGGGGGAAATGATATGCCCTTTCCTCATTTACCCATGACTGCACCATGATTTCTTCTCCAAACTCAGAAGGCTTAATTCTGCGACCTCCTTCTGTACTAGTGTTCCCCTAGGAATTGGACCTACCACATTTAAGTTTGAAATCTCAAGACCTCCCTTTCAAAGATGTGGCTTCATAGATCATAGTCTTTATTCCTCCTCCCTGGGATTGTGGCAAACCCCACCAGCCCAGGTTTCATGGATGGAAGGGGCAAAGGAGTTGGGTGATGAAGAGAGACAGACAGCATCCATAAATTGGTCCCTAACATCTTTCCATCATACTCTCCTTCATGAAAACATATATTCAGGCCACATGAAACTGCTTCCTCTGGTGCAAACAGTTACCCACTTGACTACTAACTGACATGCTGGCAGTTCAAACCCACCCAGAGGCACCTCAGAAGACAGGCCTGGCAATCTGCTTCCAAAAGATCACAACCTTGCAAACCCTATAGAGCAGTTCTACTCTGCACACGTGGGGTCACTATGAGTCACTCGATGGCAACTAACAACAACAAGCTCACCCCCATGTTTCCTTCCATGATTCAATCAGCCCAGAATGGCCTATTCAAAGGGCATCAGAGTCCAAACAGATAATATAACTAGGTGAAGTCAGCTGGGATAAAAAAAAGCAGTGGAGATTGAGAAAAACTAGAAAAAGTGCTTTTTCTACCTAAGGCATTCAAATTCATATTTTTGAAAAACACAGGGCTAGTCATACCAAATTCATCTGCAGGTTGAATCCAACCCATGGGACACCCATTTACTTGTGACATGCCTAGTTCCACACATCTAGATTTTACCTTCCCTTTAAAGTTTGTTTTAAGCACTTTTCAAGCACTTCTTTTCCCATAAAATTTGAGCAAAGCCAAATATAACCCATTGGTGCAAAGCAATTCTCACTCACAGTGACCCTATAGCACAGAGTAGAACTGCTCCATAGGGTTTCCAAGGTTGTAATCTTTGTGAAAGCAGACTGCCACATCTTTCTCCCACAGAGCAGTTGTGGGTTCAAACCACCAATTTTTTGGTTAGCAGCCAGGCACTTAAATACTGTGCCACCAGGACTCCTTAAAATTTGAGCAGATCCCCTTAATTTGGATTAATACTTTGTTATGTCTCCACCTGATGGAAAGAAAAAGAATGTGGAGCTAGAAAACTTAGGTGAAATCACTTTATCATCTATGATTGAAGGCAATTACTATCTCTCTGAACCTCAACTTCCTTATCTATAAAATGAAGATAACAACTACCTCACAGGGTCATTTTGAAGATTAAGTAAAAAAAAAAAATACATGTAAAAATCACTATACAGATATTAATTCAAACTATAATTGCAGACTTTCCTCACCTTCATCCCAGAAATAGAGCTCTCTCAGGGCTAGATTACTATTCCTCTTTCCTCAATCCTATATAAGCACTTGCCCAGCAAAATGACTGAAACACTTTATTAACATTTTGAATTATGGATTTTGCATATAAGTAATACAGCCAAGAATCCTATGGAGCGTTTCTACTCTGTAATGGGGGGTTGCCGTGAGTCGGAATGGACTCGACAGCCACGGTTTGGTTTTGTGGTATAGAGAAGTATTGTACATTTCAAAGTAAGATGTCATGTAACTGAGAACTGTAACTGTCTGTATTCACTAAGAACTTGAAGCTTTGCTTCATAGCCAAAAAAAAAAAGATTAATCAGAATATTTTTTATATTTGACCAACACAACATAGGTCCTAGGTATAGATGCCAAGATAGTTGCAAAAATAAAAATATGAAAAATAATTAGTATAGCTATTTTGTACCTAATGGTATAAATTCTTTGTCATAAGAAACTCAACTTGCATATATTTTTAATCTACAGAATATGAAGAACTTTCCTACAGATTCCTATTACTCCTTTCATTGACTCATTTCACTTAAAATTGAGTTACTTTGTCAAAGCTCCTGAAAATACTTTCCAAAATTTATTTGGCAATAACAGAAGGATCGAATCACAGGTCAATCACTGTTTATCTCTGCCGTTACTTCCAATAACAGACTTGCATACAACTTCCAAAAATGCCGAGGACAATCAGAAATACACACACGTCAACAGAAGGAAGTCCACAGACACTCAGGTCTCTTACTAATTTGAATTTGATGACATCCTTGTATTTAAGCATTAAGCTATTCTCCTTTCCTTCTTTAGCAGTACATTGTCGTTCGTTGTTAAGTGCCATCGAGTCGGTTCCAACTCATAACAACTCTGTGAACAACACAACGAAACACTG